>NW_011495025.1:6877334-6923571 GCF_000754665.1 Bison bison bison | reverse complement strand
GTGACAATATATAGCCTTGACGTACTCCTTTTCCTATTTGGAACCAGTCTGTTGTTCCATGTCCAGTTCTAACTGTTGATTCCTGACCTGCATATAGGTTTCTCAAGAGGCAGGTCAGGTGGTCTGGTATTCTCACTGCCCGTCAAATTTTCATTTATTTGTAGCTAATCTGCCTTTTCTCTTGATGGCATTTGCATGTGTTTATTTTGCTGTTTAGCTGTTTCATTATAACTCTCTAATTGGTATTGAGTGTACTTTCTATTGAAGACTCATATGCTCTCTTTAATTCTGGAAAATTATCAATGATTTTCTGTTCAAATATTGTTTTTCTGCCATTACCTCCTTTCACTTTTCTGGAACTGCTATTGGGTGAATTAAGGAAGCCTCTCCATATTCTGAAATGTTATTAAAATTTTTTTTTGTCTCTGAATCCTGGTGAATTCCTTAATCATGTTTTCTTGTTTGCCAATCCACTAAATAGTTTGTCCAATCCAGAGTTTTTCCCATCTATTAAGTTGTATAATTATATTTTCATTTCTAAGATTGCTGTTCTTGCTTCCTTTCTGTCTGATTTTGGTAACTGCTTAATTTGTATAGCTTTATTGAAGTATAATTTACATATCATAAAATTCATCTAAGCATACAATTCAATATATTTTAGTAAACTTACAGAGTTGTTGCACCATAACTGTAATCTAGTTTTAGAACATTTCTATCATTGTCGTTTGTATCCATCTGTAGTCAATCCCTGTTCCCACCCCCACGCCAAGCAACCATTAATCTCCTTTCTGTCTCTATAAATTTGTCTTTGTCAGACTTTTCATGTCAGTGAAACAATGCAACATGTATTTCCATCTGGTTTTTTCACTTAGATGCTAAATCTTAGCATCGTGTTTTGAGGTTCATCAATTGGTGTAGCATCATATGTCATTTATTCATTCCCTTTTATTACGCACTAGTATCCCATTGTATGGATACTAATGATCATATTCACCAATTAATAGGCATTTGGATTGTTTCCACTCTGGGTCTACTATGAATAATGCTGCTACAAACATTACATTCCTACACACACATCTTCATTACTTTATTTTATAAATAAGATAGAGGAAATAGTAAGAGAACAAGTAATAGAACAAACGGGACAGATGGTTAAGAATAAGAGAATCTGAGTAAAGGGTAGGTGCGACGTTCTTTGAACTGTTCTTTTTCTGGCAGTTTTTCCCTAAGTGTGAAATTCTTTCTAAATAAAAGTTTAAAACAAACAAAAAGCATACAGGATCCCAGATCCCATCTTAGAAAGTAAGGAGAGGTGACAGGCATTGCTGTTTTCTAAAGCCCGTCAAGACCTGTAACATTCACACAGGGTTGAGAATCACTGGTTCAGAATAGCCAAAGATTTAAATAGTAGAGCAGACACAGAGGAGTTAATTGGGAGAGCAGGAGGTTTCACGTCCATTTCCTATTATAGCCTGTGGGATACTTTGGTCTTGAAAGCATCAGGCAGGTTTGCCTAGCCCTGTCCATTCAGCCAGTCTCTGCTTTTCACCCGCTCAAAAATCTGCAGCTGATTTTTCCTTTTGTAACTTTCTCCACATCCTCTTATCCAGAAGTGTTGGCATCCCTCATACCCAGAGATTTTCCAATTCCCACTTTCAAGGTGGGATGGAGTGTCTTGCCCCCAAAACAAGTTTAACAAATATCCTTTTGTATTAGAACACAAAAATGAGTGGGAAAGCACATGCTCCCTCTCCATCAATCATCCCTCAAACTGAAGGCTGAATCTTAGGAACCCAGCCCATAAACATGACTCCATGCACCCACGAGACCACCTCTCATTGGGAGTTATGAGAAGAAAAGTATCCAGGAGGCAATAAGCAGTCCTTTTAGTGCCAGAAGCTGCCAAGCTAAAAGTATAAGGAGTAAAATAACCCCAAGAGAACCTGTCAGTCATCCTTCCAAAATGATGTCTTCCCAGGTCTCAGAAGACCCTATAGGGGCTACGGTGAAATCAAGTGGCTGCAACTTCTGGACATTAGTGATGCCTTATGATTCCCTAGTGTTTGCATTCTTTGTAAAGCCCTTGACATGCTTACTCATCCTCCGGGAGCACAGCATTTCTGCATGGCAAGGAGATGAGCATGGTCAGTCTCCGTCTATCTACAAGAATAGGTACAGTTCTGGGAGGGGGAGGAACTACCCTGGCTCAGCTTGTGAATAGATGGGTAAATATCGGGAATCTAGCTTTCCCATGGATATAAGCCACATTCTCTAATATTACTCTTCCCAGGTGGCTCAGTGGTAAGGAATCCACTTGCCAATGCAAGAGATGCAGGAGACACACATTTGATCCCTGGGTCAGGAAAATCCCCTGGAGGAGGAAATGGCAACCCACTCCAGTATTCTTGCCTGGGAAATCCCCTGGACAAAAGAGCCTGGCAAGCTACTGTCCCTGGGGTCACAAAGAGTCAGACATGAGTGAGCATACACACAGTATATTTTGATCTCAAAACAGCCTTATGCCTTGGTCTTATATTTTAGTTAGTTCCCTGGGGAAGAATGATTTTGTTTATTGGGTTTTCCTAAAGACCTGCCACATAGATCTTAGGATGAGTTCAGTTTTGAGGACTGTGGTGAAGTGTTATAGTAAGAATGAATTCTGTCATTCAAGAAAGCATCCTAACTTGAGATCGGGGCCCTTTGAGTGGCAGTGTAGTTCTTATCCGTAGATCCTTCCTTCCTGCTGTGGGAAGGTCTGGAGGTCGGAGTCAGCACTCCCAGCACAGTAGCATGACCAAACCAAGGGAACTGTGTCTCCCCACATCCCAGAACCTTACTGAAGTCTGTGGAGACACATGAGCAGAGACAGTCATATTGGATGTTGGGGGAAAATAGTGGATTGTTTAGGGATGGGGTAGGGAGACACTGTTATGGACAACAGTCCCTGAGTAAAAAGTCAGAAATATTAAGGAAAAAGGATTATAATTTCTACTCCAGATTATCTTTTAAATGAATTTAAGTTGGATTTATTTCTAGAGGGGTGCTTCTTACTCTTATTTATATAATAAATATAAATAAAAATTAAATGTGAATAAAAATGACGACACCTGGAGAGCTAACAATTAGGGGTTTACTCTTAGAATGATCACCTTTTGTAGCTGTTACCAGCTAAAATGCTCTCTCTTCAGAGATACCTTTTCTGACTTTCGCACCCAAAGGGGCCAACCTATCTGTAAATGAGAAAAGTAGTCCTTTCTTCCTTGGTGATTTGTTGTGAGGGTTCACTAACTTAAGGAATGTAAGGAGAGCATCTCACCCCGGGGGCAGAACTATCATAAGCCTGATAGATGTTGGTTTCTTCCCTCCCTGAGCTAGAAGAATTGCAGAGGGACAGGACCACTGCTCAGTTGTCAAAACCAGCAACTAGGAACAAAGCCAGCCCTTTCCTGGACTGAGAGGCCAGGGCAGTGGCCCCAGCAGTAAGAGTGATGCCTGCTGCCACACGAGTCCTCGGCAACAGGTTGCCACTTGAGCCCTGGGTTTTTGTGGCTTGAAGCTGTGGAAATTTTGTTGCACTGCTGACTCCCTTAGCTTCTCTCCAAATACCCTCCTGCCTGCAGGAGCTTGTGTAGGGACAGATGTTTAAACAGTTCCATACCAGTTTGATTTAGGATTTTAGATTTGAAAACTGCAGATCTGTATTAACAAGCCCTCTCTGTTGGAATCTTTTAATTTAATGAAGTGATTCGTGGTGTACAGACAGCTATCTCACAGAAATCTTTCTGCCAGAAAATAGGATGAAGGACACTTTAAATTGGATGTCTTTGAACCCTACTAAGATGCCTCCACTTTTGCATAACATTCGGATCTCTGCACTTCCCACCCAAAACCTTGCTCCAATTCTTTCTCCACACAGCAGCAAGAGTGAGATGCTAAAACTGAATAACACCCTCCTACATTGCTGTAGAACGTTGCAACCGCTTTGGAAAACAATCAGGCAGTTCCTCAAATAATTAAGAGATTTATCATAATGAACCAGCAATTCTACATCTATGTATATACCCAAGAGAAACTAACTTATACATAACATTCAAAGCAACATTATTTGTAGTAGCCAAAAACGGAAATAAACTAAATGTCTATCAACTGGAAAATAGTATGAATAAAATATGGTACAAAGTACAGTCAGGGGCAGTGACTGAGGGCTGCAAGGTTTCATTTTGGTGCAATGAGAATATTCTTAGGTTGACTGTGGTGATAGTACACAATTCTGCACATGTACTAAAAGCCATTGAATTATACAGTTTAAATGGGTGGATTGTATGGTCTCAATAATTATATCTCAATTAAGCTGTGAACATTAAAACCAACAAAAACAAACTGAATTTTCTCCCTTTTGAATCCAGTTCTGAAGCAAGTCCTGATGACTTTACCTCATAAATATAAAAGATCATCTGCATTTTTTCCTCCACACTAGTCTGAGTCACCTTCACCTCCTTCCCTCAACCCTTCTGGGGCTCCTCATGGTATACCCTCGCCCCCCTCACAGCAGCAATAATCATACAGTATAAACCAGAGCATGACATTCTTCCATTGAGAACCCACAAATGGCTTCTCATTTCACTTGGAATAAAGTTTGTTCACCTAAGTAAATTCTTCAGTATGGTCACCTGAGGTGTCTGCTGTCCACTTCTCGGCGTCATCTCCTCCATCACACTGGCCTTCTTTCAAAGCCTTCAGACGCTAGTGCCACTTGGAGCCTTTGTCCTTGTGGCTTCTTCCGCCTGCTCCTGGCTAGGCTCATACGTCTCTTAAGGGAGGGCCTCCCTGCTCACCTATACCATGAAATTCCCTCAGCTCCATCTGCTGTTTCCATTTTTTCCGTCCATCTGTTCACCTGTTTATTGCCTTCTCTTCCCTGCCAAGGAAGTCATCCCTTGAAGGCAGGAATTTCTGTCCGTCCCGTTCTCTCCTCTCTACCTCAGTGCCTGGAACAGCACCTGGTTAGTGATTGTTGCTCATCAAGTGTTTGTTGGTGGGCTAAATGAACAAAACTCTTCCTGGACCTTCCACAGCTCTTAGGGAAAAATATCACATTTCAACCATAGCCTGCAAACAGCCATCTCATGGGACAGTGGGGAGGTTTCTTTTTCAAGGACAGAACTCAGGAGTTACTAGCATCTAATTTCAAGTTTCATAAAGGCAATAAACTGGTATATCTGATAAATAAATAGACTTTCCCCATCCCCTCCCAGGTCAACTTCTGACTTAGTCACTCCTAGCCCCTCACCCGGAGAAGGCAATGGCACCCCACTCCAGTACTCTTGTCTGGAAAATCCCATGGACCGAGGGGCCTGGTAGGCTGCAGTCCATGGGGTCGCTAGGAGTCGGACACGACTGAGCAACTTCACTTTCACTTTTCACTTTCATGCATTGGAGAAGGAAATGGCAACCCACTCCAGTGTTCTTATCTGGAGAACCCCAGGGATGGCAGAGCCTGGTGGGCTGCCGTCTATGGGGTCGCACAGAGTCGGACACGACTGGAGCGACTTAGCAGCAGCAGCAGCAGCAGCAGCCCCTCACCATAGACACAGGATTAGACCAAGCTCTCCATTTGATCAGATCCATATTCCTTCAGGACACCAGAATTATGGGGCAAAATATAAAAAGAAACCTCAATGACCAATCATACATAGAATATCCATTTGAGAAAAATAAAAATCACAGAGAAACAAGAAGAAAAAGATTTTAAAGTATCCCCAATCTATAGTAACTGCAGTGATATAATAACTAATATCATTTTGTATAGCCTACTCTATGATTTCCCATACATATATAGACATGCCACTTTTAAAAATATATCATTCATAATTATTGTGTTACCTGGGGTTTTCCCTCTTTAGAAGTAAATCTAGAACTCGCCAACATAATTTTAATGGTTGTGTTAAAAATATTCCATTGTATAAATGTTGTATAATTTAACTTCTTTGATTTGAGATACTTTTACTGAGTGTTTTTTAAAGTGCCAGGTAAAATCCCTTATCTCATGGAACTTACAGGCAAAACAAGTAGAAAGAAACCCTCAAATACAATAGAAGCCCTCATATTCAATGTCATGTGAACAGCCTAGCACATACATAACATTTTTTTAAACTTAAAACAGGGGTCAGCAAACTATGTTGTAGGCCAGATCAGCCTGCTGCCCATTTTTGTATGGCTTGTGAGTCAAGGATAGTTTTTACATTTTTAAAAACTTGGAAAAAATACAAAATAAGAACAATATTTGGTGACACATGAAAAGTATATGAAATTCAAATTTAATGTCCAAAATAAAGTTTTATTGGAACATAGTGATGCACATTCATTTAGAGATGGTCTAGGGTAGCTTTTGTGCTGAAATGGCAGATTCGAATCACTAGGACAGAGACTTGCTAAAGCCTAAAATAATTACTACCTGGTCCTTTACAGAAAAAAGTTTGAGGACCCTTAATTTAAAACACATAGATGGATATTCATTCACTAATTATTTCATGTGAGATTCAGTTTCAGTTCTTTGGGATGGCCTGCTGACTGGCATTTCACCTTACTTGTCTTATATAAACTATACCCATAGTTTACAATAGTTAGAGTGACATTTTAATTTGTCATACAAACTGGGACATTTCTGAGAATGAAAGGGCCACTAATCAGATAGGGCACTGAAATTAAAGGCATAAACAGGCACTGTCCTGGCCTGACCATAATGCATCAGTTTTTTGTTTTTTTGATTTTTTTTTAATCATTTTGGTATCTTTAAGGTGGAGAAGGAGAATCTAAAACACTTGTTAAACAATATGGGTTCAGAATCCTTTTAAACCTTTAAAACTTTTCACTTCTTCATCATACCTAATTGAATACCATATTTTTCCTCTAGCAACGCGCCTTTATCAATAAATGCTTTATCTTTTCAAATTATTCAGCCCAGTTTTCATCAGAACAACAACTTACTCTTTGTATTCATATATAACTGGCTTAGTGCGGTGTTAAATCACATAATTACAATAGCAAATACAACTGGCATTAACAGGTGACTGTGAGAGCAGAAGTCTGGTGGCTTTCCAGAGGAAGAATGAAGAGTGTTAAGTTATCCACCTGTTGATTGAATGGAGACTCGTTAAAACAGCCTGTTTTTATTAAAAAATTGAAATACGGTTTTGATATGCTACCAAGCAAGAAGTATGAAAACACTGAACAATCTGAGGGATCAAGAAAAGTTTCCTGAGGTACATAGGGACCATAATTCATGGATATTTTGGTTGATTCTGGTTTCTCATTGTTAAAATCATTGTGATGTGATGGATATTCTTGAGATTCTATCCCTGCATTTTTACTAGATTATTTCCTTGAGATAGATTTCCATGAGCAGAGCTCATGTTTGTTACAGGTAGATTCCCATAAAAAATATTAGGAAAATTGGAAGAAAGAGAGCTGGAGAATATTTATCAATTAGTTAAAAACAACCTAATAAACAAGATATATTGAGGTCCTAACTTGTTGACTACAAAGCTTGCCATTTAAAAAGGCATTTACTACAACTGTCTTCTATAATCTGAACACTGGAACAGTTTCAAGTGAGCAACTCTCATAGTTACAGAGACAATGGCATAATTACTTTCAAACCATAGTGGCGTAATAACAGGCCCAGGCTGTCAGCTCACATTATAACTTTAATGGACCTATTTGAAGTTACTCACTATATTCTGAGCCTCCAGGGTAAGAGGATACACCTGGAAAAGGCTCCCAGGTTCCTCGAGGTATTAGAGAAACAAGCAGCTCTTTCACAGCTCACAGGCCAGTGGCACCAATAACCACACCAGCAGTTCTCCCTGGTCTGACCCTGATCGCACTGGAAGCCTTTCTCTTAGTTGTGGAACCATCAGAACATGAAGCAGAAAGACCTTCTTGTGAGTCTTTGATGTCTTCATCAGGAATAATGTTGTTCCAAGTCTTGTGAGGCAGGGTGGCAGAGAAAATTTTCCTGAAAAGCTGCTGAATCCTGACCAGCTAGCATTATAGCTTTACCCCCTTAAACTTCATGCCCTTGTTTTGTTAAAAATCCAAGTCCAAGAGATTATTCAGTCTTTTACAGCTTTGTGTAATTGTACACTTGGCATTTGCTGTCTTCTCTTTATAAGCCATGGTAGACCCAAAATAGCCTTCCAATAGGTGTCAGATCCCTGGAACCTGTGATGCTGTAATACTTTATTTGGAAAAAGGATCTCTGCAGATTAAGTGTATTGAGATGAGATCATCTTAGATTATCGGGATGGGCCCTAAATCCAATGACAAGTGTCCCTTGAGGAGAAAGGAAGAGCAGGGTTTGAGACAGAAGAGAAGAAGATGCAGAAGAGAGGAAGGCCACATGAAGATGAAGGAAGGGTTTGGAGTTATGCAGCCATGGGCCGAGGAACACCTGAGCCACCAAAAGCTAGAAGAGACAGCAGGGAGTATGGCCTTGCAGTCACCTTGATTTTGACTTCTGACATACTGTGAAAGAAAAAGCTCTGTTTATTTTTTTTTTATAGATTTCAGGTGTACAGCGTTGTAATTCAACATCTGTGTGCACTACCAAGTGACCACAAGTGTAGTTGCCATCTATCACCATACATTTGGTGTGTGGTAATAGACGGCATTCACCTGTCTCACCCACCCTCTCCAACCCCTTTCCGCCCTGGTAACTACTAATCCATCCTCTGTGCCTATGAGTTTGGTTTGGTTTTATTTTGTTTGTTCACTTGTTTTGTTTTAGATTCCACATGTAAGTGAAATCATACAGTATTTGCCTTTCTCCACCTTATTTCATTTAGCATAATACCTTCAAGGTCCATTTGTTGTTATTGTTCAGTCACTCAGTCATGTCCAACTCTTTGCAACCCAGTGGACTACACACTTTTACCATCTCCTGGAGCTTGCTCAGACTCATGTCCATTAAGTCAGTGATGCCATCCAACCATCTTGTTCTCTGTCACCTCCTTCTCTTCCTGCCTTCAATCTTTCCCAGCATCAGGGTTTTTTCTAATGAGTCATCTCTTCGCATGAGGTGGCCAAAGTATTGGAGCTTCAGCTTCAACATCAGTCCTTCCAATGAATATTCAGGACTGATTTCCTTTAGGACTGACTGGTTTGATCTCCTTGCAGTCCAAGGGCCTCTCAAGAGTCTTCTCCATCACCACAGTTCAAAATCATCAATTCTTTGGTGCTCAGCCTTCTTTATAATCCAATTCTCACATCCATACATGACGAGTGGAAAACCCATAGCTTTGACCATATGGACCTTTGTCATCAAAGTAATGTCTCTGCTAAGGTCCATTTATGTTGTTCCAGCTGGAAGAATTTCATTCTTTCTCATTGGGAAGTAGTATTCCACTCTGTGCATCTTTGTTCATTCATTTATGGACACTTAGACTGTTTCTATATCTTGGCTGTTGTAAACAATGCTGCAGTGAACATAGGGATGCATATATCTTTTCAGATTTATGTTTTCTTACTCTTCAGATAAAAACCCAGAAGTGGAATATCTGAGTCATATGGTAGTTCTATTCTCAATTTCTTGTGGCATCTCATACTGTTTTATGCAGCAGCTACACCAGTTTACAGTTCTACCAACAGTGGTGGGTTCCCTTTCCTCCACATCCTCAACAGTATTTATTTCTTGCCTTTTAATCAGAGAAGGCAATGGCAACCCACTCCAGTACTCTTGCCTGGCCTTTTTAGTAATATCCATTCTAGTAGGTGTGAGATGATATCTCACTGTGATTTTTATTTGCATTTCCCTAATAATTAGTGATGTTGAACATCCTATGTACCTATTGGCCACCTGTATATCTTCTTTGGAAAAATATCTATTCAGTGCCTCTGCTCATTTTTTAAACCAGATTGTTTGCCTTTTTATTGTTGAGTTGTGTGAGATGTTACATATTTTGTATATTAATCCCTTATCAGATGTATGATTTGAAATTATCTTCTCCCATTCAGTAGGTTGCCTTTCCACTTTGATGATGGTTCCTTTGCTATACAGAGTCTTTTCAGCTTGTTGTAGTTCCATTTGCTTACTTTTGCTTTTGTTTCCCTTGCCTTTAGAGTCACATCCACAAAAATATCACTAAGGTCCATGTCATTAAGGTTACCACCCGTGTTTTCTTCTAGGAATTTTATGATTTCAGGCCATACATTCATGACTTTATCTGTTTTGACTTAATATTTATGTCTGTTATAAGATAGTATCTAATTTCAATCTTTTGCACGTGGCTGTCCAGTTTTCCCAATACCATTTATTGAAGAGACTGTCATTTCTCAACTGTGTGTCAGGACTTTGCTTAATCACTTCCAGTGATAAAGATACCACACTCCTAATGCAGGGAACACAGGTTTGATCTTTGGTCAGGAAACTAGGATCCAGCATGCTGCACAGTGCAGCCATATAAATAAATGTTTAAAAATAAATAAAACTGTGTTCCTTGCTCCTTTGTCATGAATTAATTGTCCATTTATGTGCAGGTTTATTTATGGGCTCTCAATTCTGTTCCATTGATCTGTGGTTCCACTGATTTGTGCCAGTACCATATGTTTTGATAACTATAGCTTTGTAGTATAGTTTGAAATCAGGGAGTGTGATATCTCCAGCTGTGTTCTTGTTTTGCAAGATTGTTTTGCTCTTTGGAATCTTTTGTTTCCTACAATTTTTAGAATTATTTTTTATAGTTCCATGCAATATGCCATTGGAATTTTGACAGGGATTGTATTGACTCTATAGTTTATTTTGGATACTATGGACATTTTAACAATGTTAATTCTTCCAAAACATGAACATGCAATATTTTTCCATTTATTTATGTGTTGTTCTTCAGTATCTTTCATCAGTGTCTTACAGTTTGTAGTGTACAAATCTTTCACCTCCATGGATAAATTTATCCTTAGGTATTTTGTTCTTTTTGGTGCAATTATGAATGGGATTGTTTTCATTATTTCTCTTCTTGTTAGTTTGTTATTAGTGTACAGAAAGGCCACAGATTTCTATATATTGTTTTTGCATCCTCTGACTATACTGAATTCATTTATTAGTTCTAATGGGCTTTGGTGGAGTCTTTAGGCTTTTCTACATATAGTATCATGTCATCTGCAAATAATGATAGTTTTTCTCCCTTTTTGATTTGCCTAATTGCAGATGACTAGGACTTCCAATATTGTGTTGAATAAAAGTGGCAAGAGTGGGCCTCCTTGTCTTGTTCCTGATCATAGACAAAAAACTAAAAGCTTTTCACCTTTGATAAAGTTCTGTTGTTTTAAGCTATGAGTTTGTAGTAATTTGTTATAGCAGCCATGGGAGGTGAGGCCACTGGCTAACTTTCACAATATCCTCTTCATCATCAAAGGCTTCTTCCTTCTCAGACCCTTAATGAGGTTCTTGCCTCTGATAATTGTCAGAATCAACCAGGCAGCATTTTGAACAAAAAATTAGACCAATGAATTAAAACTTTTGGGTGAGGTTCAGGCAATATGCATTTTGAAAACTCCACTGGTGACTATGACTTTAACCTGACTCTGATATCACCACAGTAGGCCCTTGGCCTTTGGTCTATATAATAGGTCCATGTCCGTTGCCCAGTCCTGAACTTGCTCTGTCTGGTAGCAGAAGATTGAATGAGAGATTCTTATTTCTTCTACTTCTCTAGGAGGTCTTTAGGCCAGTACTGTTCAAATGTTAGTATTAAACACAAATGGCTAGACCTACCTGCAGCACATCTCGTTCGGATGATCATGGCTGAGGCCCAAGAATTTGCATTTTTAACCAAGTTTAGGTGATGCTGCAGACTCCAGTTTGAGATGGCCTTTAGGATTCTCAGGGCTCTCTCTTTTACCTCCCCCCCATTTGAACTTCTGGCAGCTTCTAGCATAGTGCCCTGCTCTCAATATTAATAATATGAGTTGAGTTACTTTGAACTGTTAAACCCTTGATGACAAGGACCTCGCCTTATACCTTTTAAATATATCTTATCACCTCCATTAATGCCAAGACAGAGGGGGTGCCAGTAGGAGACATACTAAGGGGCGGGTGTGCCAGTAAAACTTTCATCCATAAATGATGCAAATGCATCACTGGGTGCCAGCACATCACAGGAAATGCAGAAGGATGCCAAAATGGTAGAACGCCCCCGCCCCCACCCCCACCCTTAAGGGAGGTATTGCACAATCCTCACTGGCTGTTTCCAGTTGCAGGGTGACTTGGAAGGGGTTGTGAAATTAATGAATGAACAATAAACTGCTTTGTGAAGGAGGGCACCACTGGTTGATGTCGAGGCTTTGGTTTTACAGATTTGGGGCCAGAGCTGAATTGCTCCAGACAGTAAAAGAAAGATTAATCTTCCCTCAGCAGTGCTGCTCCATCTTTCTCCTCATGTTTCATTCAGTCTCTTAAATAGGCATTGACCAATTATAAGTTTGAAGGAGTGACAGATGTTAACCTGCTAGGTTATCCACGTGTCTTGGTCTAGCTTTGCAGTCTGCTGATGATTTTGTTATGATTAGAATTACAGAAGCATTTGTGGGTAGAGTAAGGATTTATGCAGATAGGATATGGGGGGTGGGTAGCATGAGGAGTGATAGCTTTATATTTTGAAGACAAAGTTTATTTAAATCATAGTTTTGGGTAAATCAAACCAGTTTCAAGGACATGAAAAAGAACCTGTTACTAGTTTTTGTCCATTTTCTTTCCAGGGTGGTCTGCCCTTGAAGCATACCCGCCCCCAAACATCTGCTTTTCCCTGCACTTGCAGGCTCATTAATGGGAACTTCCCAGAGAAAGATCCAGAAATAGCAAATTCCACTAAAAGGCTTATCATTAAGTACAATACAGCTCTTTATGTGGGGGAAGGATGGCTTCTGAATACGAGTCCATTAGGGCTGTGGGCTGGAAAAAATGGGTCAGTTTTCTTTTAAGGGAGAAATTAATACAGCAAGCAAGAGCCAGCAATACTGTGACATTCATCCTGCACAGCTTTTCCTCTTCACGCTGCCAAGTGCGTCTGTCCAGACTTGCTATTCCTGTCCTCAGGCCCCTAGGGCAGGGCCTATTTGTCCTGAAGAAGCCTATCAAATTATCTGGCGACAGCCTAAATAAACATGAGCAAGGAGATTAGAACCGAGTAGAGGGTGTGTGTGTGTGTGTGTGTGTGTGTGTGTGCGCGCATCCATGCACGCATCCTGAATGAACCAGAAAAGCAAAAGTTAATCAGTAACTCTTTCACTGACCTTTTTCCCCTTTGTTGGGTCCGAATGTCAATTCCACAGGAGGCAGCTTCTAGCCAAGTCCATGTGGTGCTGTCCCCAGAGAAGAGCTGATAAAAGAAGCTTGCTTCAGAAAGTGTAAGGGTGAGTGCTTGAAAGGACCGTCCAGTGTCCAGTCTCCTCCTGGCAAACTGATACACAGGGCTGGGTGGGCTCTTGGTAGCTGAGGTTGACTAGCACTGAGCCAGTAGGAGTTGGGAAATAAGCATCCTATTGAGAGTATCTGGGGACATAAAATCCAGAAAGCTTAGAAAACATAGGTGTGAATCAGGCACATGACTGCAGTGGGAGAGCTGGTCAGCTGTGTGGGCCAGGGCAATGAGGGGTTCCAGAAAGTGAATGATTCAGAATTCAAGAGAGCTGTCAGAAAGAATTGGATGTTCTGCCCAAATTCAGCAGGATTCCCAACTAGTTGGTGATAGACATGAAGACTCAATTCTCCAGAAGGAAGAAATTGGCAAAGGGCTAGATTCTTGGCAAATGACACAGAGAATTTAAGGAGCTTGTAAGACATTCAAGGAGGAGAGGTCTTGCACTACAATTGAGGTCTAGTTGTGCTAGATTGGATTTTACATTATTGTTCAGTAAATATTCACTTATCCCTAATGCCCTCCTGTATCCTATGAGCAGGGATTCTGTCCTCTTCCCATTGATGATGCACTTCTTAGATTTGCTTTGGTCTGTGGAATGTTAGTGGAGAAGGAAACAGCAACCCACTCCAGCATTCTTGCCTGGAGAATTCCATGGAGAGAGGAGCCTGGCAGGCCACAGCCCATGGGGTCGCAAAGAGTCGAACGTGATTGAGTGACTAACACACATACACACACGGAACGTTAAAGTGTATACACAGGCAGAGGCTTTAACTGTGTTTGTGCAGTTTGGTGATCACCATGCGAAAAGCATGCGCTGACTGGTCTCTGCCCCTACAGCCTAGTGCTAGTGAGCAGACCTTAATCCAGCTCCCAACTCAAGCCAAGCCCAGACCATACAGGACCTGAAACGCAGGGTAGATGCACTCAGCCATGCCTGACCACAGTTTCCCTACATGAGAACAAATGCTTCTTGGTGTAAGTCATTGAGTTTGGGTGGTAGTTTGTTATGCAGCATTATTGTGGGCAGTCCCTGACTGAGACTGTAGGGCTGGAATTCAGAAAAGATATCTTGACTAGTGATTCAGTTTTAGAAATTATCAACTCTTAGAGGATAGTCTGTTTATTTATTTATTTACTCATTCATTCAGCAAATATTTAGTAAAGGTTGATTCTAGACTGGGTACTTATTCATTGGTATGGAGGAGACTGTCCAAGATCCTCATGGAAATAGGTCTCTTGGCAACTTTCCAGGGAGAATTTGCAGAGCAAGAAAGTGCTGTCAAAAACAGAGCCTTAGGGATTGCTAGCCCATAAAAGAGAGTCTGAGAAATCCTTCTGAGTGTACCAGAAGACACAGGTGAAGGTGGTATTTCATCTGGGAGAAGAGAACCTCAAATAGGAACGTTAACTGGTGGCTGGTGCAAAGACAGAAGGTGGGTTGTGATCTAAAAAAAGTCATTATAAGTGCTCTTTGATGGCCTGAGGGTCATTAGAATGATGGGCCAGGGTTGGGTTCTGACAGTCATGTGTTGACTTCTGTATTAGTCAGCTTGGGCTGACATAACCAAATGCCACAGATGCTGTGGCTTGAACATCATAAATTTATCTTCTCACAGTTCTGGAGGCTCGGAGTTCAAGATCAGGGTGCTGTTAGTGTGAGGTTTTTATGAGGGATCTCTTCCTAGCTTGTAGACAGCACCCTCTTATTCTGTCCCCACATGGACTTTCCTCTGTACACACATGGAAAGAAAGACATCTCTGGTGTCTCTTCCTGTTTGTATAAGACACAAGTCCTGTCAGATTAAGACACCACCCTTATGACCTAATTTAACCTTAATTACCTCCTAAATGGCCCTCTTTCCAAACACAGTCACACTGGGGTTTAGGGCTTCAACACAGGAATTTTGAAGGGAACCTAATTCAGTCTGTAACAGTATCAGGAGACTTTGTTCTGGTTCCATCCTTACCACTGCTTAGACCACTCCCTTGAAATTTCCCCAGGACTCCCTATCCTGATCTGAAAGGCATAGTGCCCACCTCATCTACCTGCCTCAGGATTGCTGCAAAGAAAAAGTAAAATACAAGGAGATACATTCCTTGTATCTCTGGGGCACATCAGGGGTACAGTCAAGGTTTCCTTAGTTGCGAAAGGGATCCTGGATAACCACCATTACCAAATTCTGTCCTCTCTTTCCCTGTGGGTCCTAGATGGGTATTTGTTTTCATGTTGGCTTTTCATGCCTCTTCCTGGCTGCTTCTGGTTGCCTTCTCCATGTGTCCTCCTTGGGGAGAGAGGCACCTTAGAATTTGTATGTGAATTCTTTATAAACCATGCATGTCATGATATTCTGAGATGTTTATAGGTCACAGTCTGATACAGGGAAAGAGCCCTAGCTATGCAGTTAGCCAGGCCTAGATTCATATCATGGGTCAATCACAGACGGTCTAGAGCCTTAGAAAGTTACCTAACAAATTACTTTGATTCCTCACCTGACAAATATTGAAAGCAGTACGACCTAAATGAAGTGAAAGTGTTAATCACTCAGTTGTGTCTGACTGTTTGTGACCCCATGGACTTCAGCCCTCCAGGCTCCTCTGTCTATGGAATTCTTCAGGCAAGAATACTGGAGTGGGTAGCCATTGCTCTCTCCAGGGGATCTTCCCGACCCACGGGTCTAACTCAGGTGTCCTGCATTGCAGGCAGATTCTTTACTGTCCCAGCCACCAGGGAAGCCCAGCTGTGTAGAGATGGCAACTAAAATACATAGCAAATAGATATAAAACACAACAGTGAATGGCTGAAAACTTCCTTGACTTAAGAACCTAGATGCCTGGTGTCCATCTTTGAGCTACTTGCTGAGCTATGGTACTCTGCAGTGTGACACCCTTCCCAACATTGCAGCTGGTCTGCTGCCCCAACCCCTGTAGAGATGGTCCTTGGGAAAGTTAAGTTGATCCAGCATTGTTCACCACTTGGCAATGTCTCCAGAGGCAGAAAAGCACCTCAGGACCTTGAGCTGATCCCTTAAGGGAATGAGTCCCATGGAAGCAGGAATGTGGAGCTAGAGGGGTCTAGGAGAAACAGAAGCCAGCTCCCTGGAAACCCAAAAGGTGGATGATGCTGAGATTCCCACTGTATGTTTACTGGAGGTTCAAGTCTCATTTCCTTTGAATCTCAGGGACAGGATAGGATGGAAGCAACCTAAGTGTCTATCAACAGATGAATGGATAAAGAGCTATGTGTGTATGTATGTATATATATATATATATAAAAATATATATACATACACACACAACGGGAATTTTACTCAACCATAAAAAATGAAATTCTGCTATTTGCAACAATATAGATGGACTTAGGCGGTATTATGCTTAGTGAAATAAGACAGAGAAAAAGGCTTTATCTTAATACATATGTGAAATCTAAGAAATAAAACAAATAAATGAATATAACAAAACAGAATCTGACTCACAGATATAGAGAACAAACTAGTATTGCCAGTGGGGAGAGGAAAGGGAGGAGGGGCAAGATAGGGATAGGAGACTGAGAGACACAAACTACTATATATAAAATAAATAAATTACAAGGATATATTGTTCAGCACAGGGAATATAGTCAATATCTTATAATAACTTTAAATGGAGTGTAATCTATTTAAATATACTATTTGTACACCTGAAACTAATGTAATATTGTAAATCAACTATACTTCAATAAAAAAAGGATAGGATAGGATGCCCAAGCTGATAGTGCCCAGGCTTATATTGCCTCTGAGGAAAGATAAACTGAGTTTAGTCACAGCTTCAGAAGTTTGCTCTGTAAATCAGCTCCAGATCTGTGGTGGTTGTGGTATGTACAGTTCATACTGCTGCAGAAGTTTGTGTCATCTGCACACTTAAAGTATATTCACCCCAGAAGGCACTAGAATTCAACAAAATCCACTAATTCTTTCCCACATTCCCAATGTGTCTAAAAGTCTCCTCTCTATACTACAACAGCATTGACCGGTTTCATAGCAGCATTTTTGAAAACAGAGCTTGGTGTGGAACCTTGGCAGTTTCATGAAATATTTCACACATAAAAAAAATACATGGTCCCTATATGCAAAGTTCAAAAAATAAGGATAAAATGAGCACATGTATTTACTATTCAGCTAAAGCATCAAGACATTATAAATAACTGTGTGTCCCTCCCTAATTGTATTTCTTCCCCTCCTCCCCAGAGGTAACCCCCGATCAAAATTTTTTATTTGTCATTTTCTTGCTTCTCTTCAGTGTTTGCTACATTTCTCTACACACTAATAAATAATATTTGTTTTTTTTATTTTTATATAAATAGTATGTTCTTCTGGAACTTGTATTACTACTTAATATTGAGAGTTTCATTTTTAAACATAGATAAACTGATTTCAGGGCTTCCCTGGTGGCTCAGTGGTAAAAAATCCACCTGCCAATGCAGGAGATGCGGGTTCAATCCGTGGGTCAGGAAGATCCCCTGGAGAAGGAAATGGCAACCCACTCCAGTGTTCTTGCCTGGGAAATCCCATGGATAGAGAAACTTGGCAGGCTACAGTCCACAGGGGTCACAAAAGAGTCGAACACTACTTAGCTACACGATAACGACAAAGCTGAGCTTAAAATGCATTATTGTTACACTTGGGAGTAGTTCTGAACTGACCAAAAGAGGCTGAACCACTTTCTCTCCACATTTTTCAAATTATCTTTTATTCCTATTTGTATTGAGCTTACTTGACATTTTACTCCCTTAAATCAGGCAAGTCATTCCAGTGGACAGAAAATGAAGTCCAGCAGCAGCACCAGCGTGCAGCGTAGGGAGACACAGGAAGAGAAGCATGTTGTTGTGATCCCTGCACCATTCGCAGCTGTCACTCAGGCCTCCTCCCACTAAGTGCCATTTAACAGCCTCCAAGAATCTTATTTATCACCCCCTTCGCTTCACTGTGGCAACACCCTCACTTATGCAATAAAAATGACAACTCACCCTCCTGCAGATGCTTCAACAGGCACCAGAGGTCAAAGCCATCTCTTCCTCTTGCCTTGGAAAAAATTGCACCTGTCACATTTCTGAAACAGATACAGAAAAAAAAAAAAAGAAGGAAACCCAGCCATCAAAATTATCTTCACAACAACAGACAGCTCCTTGGCTACAGAGAGGCAGCTTTCTGGCTGGGTCGGTTCTAGGACGCATGCGCCCATACTGAAAGCTGTTATGGGCTGTTTGAAATTTCAGCTAAATATACTGCAGTCACTGATATTGAGTAAATGATTACTGATGGCTAAATTGATGCTAAATTTATCATGAGATAGTGCTGCTTCTAAAAACATATAGGCTAAGTCCCTTTTAAGATGACTTGTTATTTAAATATAGCATAGACTTAAATTAGTACTGTCTAAAGCGGGTAGGTTTTAGTCCTATCCATTCCCGGAGCTGTTGATGACCTGGAGGTGATTTAGTTGATTTTCTCAGTTCACACACTGGAGAGGTGGGAAGCTAAGGGGCTTCTCTGAGGTCACACAGCTGGTAAGTAGCAGGAGAGGGTTATCTTTAGCTTTGGCTTTGGTGTAGAGTTGGAGGTCCTGTGAGACATCCAAGTCAGGTGCCAAGGAGGCAGTTGGATATTTTTTATGGTCCTATAGGAGAGAGTCAGGATTTGAGTTACAGATTTGAGGGTGAACAGTGTTGAACATTTCACTCCCACATATTTCAACCCTGATTCTGCCAAGTGCTGCAGAGGCTGAAAAGCTTAGAATTATATTTCTCAGGATCCCTTACAGCTGAATTTCTTGATGTGATTCTGGTGATACCAATCATGTGCTCCCCAACAAGACGTTTATTGTCATTTTTATATAACTTCTACCATGAAAGTTTCAAGTATATTTACAACATTTCAGTACACTGTTTCCCTGTTGCCCAGCTTTAACAATGATTACTGACTTATGCTGTTTGCTTCATTTGAACCCATATCTACTCCTTGCTTCTATATTATTTTATAGCAATCTCAGAAGTATTTCATCCATAAAAATTTAGGTGTATATCTTTGGAAGATAAGTATCCCTTTTTGTAGCATATCCTTAATATTCAATACCATTATCACACTGAAAAAATTAACAGTAAATCCTTCTTGTAGTAGTTGTATTGTTTCATAGTGTTGTCTCATAAAATTCTTACCATTTTCTTTTCAAATCAAGATTCAAATGATATTTTGCAACTCAGTTGATAAGTCTTTTAGGTTTCTCTTAATCAATAGTTTCACGCACACACAGAAGCATATTCCCCTCCTTGTAAAAAAACTGGGTTATTCTAGAGTTTCCAAAAATTTCAATTTTGCCAATTCCACCCTTGGTGCTTTTTTTACATGTTTTTCTGTCACTTACATTTCCTTTAAAATGGTGGTTCCGTTTACAAGACTGATTAGATTCAGGTTCAGTTGTTTTGGTAAGAAAACTTCATAGAAAGTGCTTTAAACTTCACAGAAATCCTTTAAAGGGAGGCAGAAGGGTCAGAGGCGTAGTAGGAGATGTGGTTGTAGAAGTAGAGATTCAGGGGACTCGAGGAAGCAGCTATACACTATGGAAACTTCATAGTGGTCCTGCTGCTGCTGCTGCTGCTAAGTTGCTTCAGTCGTGTCCGACTCTGTGCGACCCCAGAGATGGCAGCCCACCAGGCTCCCCCATCCCTGGGATTCTCCAGGCAAGAATACTGGAGTGGGTTGCCATTTCCTCCTCCAATGAATGAAAGTGAAAAGTGAAAGTGAAGTTGCTCAGTCGTGTCCGACTCCTAGTGACCCCATGTACTGCAGCCTTCCAGGCTCCTCCATCCATGGGATTTGCCAGACAAGAGTACTGGAATGGGTTGCCATTGCCTTCTCTGATAGTGGCCTCTAGAAGCTGGAAAAGGCAAAGAAACAGATTCTTTACTGGAGCCTCTGGAAGGAAGGAATGCAGTCCTGCTGACACCTTGCTTTTAAGTCTTCTGAGTCCCAGAGTGTGAGATAATAAATTTGTGTTGTTTTAAGCCACTAAACTTGTGGTAATTTATTACAGCAACAATAGGAAACTAATAGCGTAGGTAAATAACAGCTTAGCCGCTCAGTCGTGTCCAACTCTTTGTGACCTTATGGACTGTAGCCTGCCAGGCTCCTCTATCCATGGGATTCTCCAGGCAAGAATACTGGAGTGGATTGCCATGCCCTCCCCTAGGGGATCTTCCCAACCCAGGGATTGAACCCATGTCTCTTATGTCTCCTGCATTGGCAGGCAGGTTATTTATGGTTAGCACCACCTGGGAAGCCCAGACAGGCTTTTACCCATCTCCAAAATTATAAATTAATATAATATATGAAATAAATATAACTAAAGTAATCCATGGTTTCTTCTAATATTTTTATGGTTTTATTTTTATTTTAAATTGTTACTCTATCTGGGTTTAGTTTTGATATGAAGAGTAAAGTGGGAATTCAGTTTATTTCTTTCCAAATGGTTAGCCAATTTCTCTATACATTTATTGAGTAATTCTGCCATTCCCCATGGACTTGAAATGCCGTCTTTACCATTAACTTAGCAATCAGGACTCTCCTCTGTTCTAATCATCTATCTATTTCATATTTAGGACCAAGCTATTTAATAATTATAATTTTATAATAAGCTTTGGGCTATATTATAAAAACTACTGATAGGGCTAGTCCACTCCTGCTACACTTACTTTACAAAATAGTTCCTGGATTTCACTTTTTAAATTTTTTATGTGGATATCAGAATCAGGGTGTCTGGCTCTACCCAAAATCCTGTTGATATTTGTGTATGATTGCTTGTGTAGGACTGCATATGCATTCGTTTAGAGAGAATTTACGTATTATAGTATTAAGTGTTCCTGTTCAAAAACACAGTAGGTCTTCTCTTTCACTCTTATGTCTCACAGCTTTCAAGTTTTCTAGATCCAAATTCTACGCATTTCTTCAATTTGTTCCCTTGTGTGTTGTGTATATTTGCTGCTATTGTAAATAGAATATTTCCTTCCTTAACCTTTCTCAGCTGGTTATTTTTTATAATTGGGAAAACTATTGAATCATATATTTTAATCCTAGTCAATTTTTAAAGGCCTCCAGGGAGTGACAGCCAGAAAGCTCTTTGGGCAACCAATCCCAGCATTTAATAACCTCTGAATTTGACAACAAGAGAGCAGATTTTAGTAAGTAGGAAAATTGCCTTATTTAAAAAATAATGCTGTGTTCCATTTAAATACATTTTAGACATTTTATTTGAATAAAATATACATACAGAGCAGTTTTAAAAGCCTGTTTTAATAAAACTTGGTCTTAAAAAATTCAAGCTGATTCATTTATTCTTAAGACTTTTGTGCTAGGTTAGGAATAACCTGAAAGTGAAAGTCGGTCAGCCATGCCCGACTCTTTTGTGACCCCATGGACTTTATAGTCCATGGAATTCTCCAGGCCAAAATACTGGAGTGGGTAGCTTTTCCCTTCTCCAGTGGATCTTTCTAACTCAGGAATTGAATTGGGGTCTCCTGCATTGCAGGCGGATTCTTTTCCTGAAGGAACCCCTGATAACAATGAGGAGACAGAGTCTAATGAGTGTGGCGTAACGGGGGAAGCATTGGAGGCCTGCAAAGGGGGCAGTGGAACCCTCAGGAGGGACCTCAGTTGGGTAGGGGGGACGAAACCTCAGCATAGGGGTCAAACAGACGTGAGAGGAAACTGCACCAAAGCCCAGCTACCAACGTTGAAAGGATATTTTGGTTTTGCTAACTGAAGGACGAACAAGAAAATTAAAAAAGCCTGCAAGCAAATTAGTAGTAGCTGCTCCTGTCAAGGGCAAATTGCTGAGGTTAAGAGAGGAACTCAGGAGTCGGTCACACCGCCTGCCGGTGAAAAAGACGTGCATTGCTTTCATCTTCACTGTTCTTTTAATTTTAATAAGTGCAGCTATCTCGGATTCAGTATAGGCCAAAGCTTATTTGCAGTGATATTAGATTTATGATTGTAGCCCTATATCCTGAAAATTTATTTGTAATTCTCATTTACATGCCTGACTTGTAGAAAGTGTCTTTATTTCTTTTTATTTTTATAACATTTGCAAGTTTTAAATAGTAAACAGTTGGGATAACCTGGGCATCCTCTTGAGAATGCCCACAAAGGGCTTCCCTGGTGGCTCAGACGGTAAAGAATCTACCTGCAGTGAAGGAGACCTGGGTTCGATTGCTGGGTCAGGAAGATTCCCTGAAGATGGCTACCCACTCCAGTATTCTTCCCTGGAGAATTCCATGGACAGAGGAGCTTGGCAGGCTGCAGTTCATGGGGTCACAAAGAGTTGGACACAACCGAGGGACTAACACTTTCACTTTTTCACTTACAAAGTGAAATGGGAATGTGGCCTCCTGAGATCCCCAGAAGTTCCTTCCCACCTTAAAAGGTGGCTGTCTGTGAGCAAAACAAAACCCAAAGAGTTGTTATTATTTGTTTATTCATCGATCTAGTTACGACTGCCCCTCCCTTCACCTGTCCCATTCGCTCACTCACCCCACCTCCCACCCATCCTCTTCATTACTTCTTCACCCATGCAGCTTCTGACCAGCCCTTCCTCCACCCATCTGCCCTCCCCACCACCTTCCTATCCATTTACTCACCCATCCACCCATGTCAGACATGGGTTTGAAATCCCTCTTGAAACTCCAGTTCCCAAACCCTTGTTCTTTCTCTTGTATTATAGTACTCCCCTCCCAGCAGGGTACAGAGGCACTAGTTCCGAGAGGCCCTGCCCCTCCTAGCTCCTGCAGTTACTCGTCTGGACACCTCCAGGCTCAGTCCTGCCCACTCTGACCCAGTGAACACAGAGCCAGTCATTGTGTATTAAGGACTGTTACTTTTTACAGTGGCCTTGGAAGTCATTGCTTCTCTGAGCTCTTGACTCCCCTGAGGAACAGCTTCTATCCCACTATTCCTCTACCTTTCTGGACCTGCTTGTCTGGATCTAGAGGGTCCAAATCAGCTATCCAGACTCCCTGATTTCACTACATCTCTTTGGGACTGTGTCTGGGGCTCCCGGAAAGCCAGTTGGATGCAATTGTGGAAAACACTGCAGTCTTCAACATCTAAAGGTGTGTTATCTCACATAACAAGAAGTCAGGAGGTAGAGCCTCTCCGTAGCTGGTAATTCAGTGTCTCAAGGATGTCACCACAGGTCATGTGCTTGCCATCTTCATCTTATGCATGTCAATGCTTTCCTCCCCTAGAGTTCCATACTGGCTGTTCCAGGCAACACACAGAGACATGACATCTCCTGAAGAAGGACATTGTCTCCTTTGTGCTTCTTTTTATTTGTAAGGAAATCTTTTCCAGAAGTCCTTCAGATGTCTCCTTGGGTCCTCTTGGCCAGGACCGAGTTCCATGCCCAAACCAAAATGAGTCATTGATAAATGAGACAAAACTATAAGGCCTGACTTAGACCAGGCATAATTTGCCATAATTCACCCCCTGAACCCATGGGAGAGGACAGCTGAATGAAATTGGGTTTTTGTTGACAAGGAAGGAGGCAGAAAAGGATGTTGTATAGGGACTATCGAAACTTGGACTTACAGCTCTGTGTTTTTCATTAGTCAGGGGCTATTTTCTTCCCAGGGGACACTGGGTTCTCAGAGGCTACTCCCTATCCCTCGGGGCTGCTGGGTGTCAGGAGGGAGATACTTGGTGATGTCTGAAGCCATTTTTGGTTCTCACAGTAGAGTAGAGAGGAGCTATTGGCACCTGGGATGCTGCAGTGTCAAAGTGCCAAGACTGAGAAATCTTCCATTAAAAATATGAGAAGGAAGCATGATGAACTGAAAGAATAAAACTGCTTTTATGAAGGTTAAATGATTTTTACACAATTTTTTAAACATCTGTAATTCTTATTTGTAATATCTTAGTGGCATCTCTGGGAATCAAGGGCCATGGGATTAAAAGACATCCATGGGAAGTAAATCAGCAATTTTTGCCAACAGACTTGTAAAGCTTAAAGAACAGGAAACACACAACAATGGTGAGGGTGTGGTGATGTAGACATTTGTTTAGGCTGGTAACAGTATGAAATGTTCTCATTGTTCTCAAAAGCAATTTGACAATGTGATGATAACTCTTCAAAGCTTTCTTATTCTTTCATCCTCAAAATCTACATCAGAGAATTCATCCTAAGGGGAAAATCCAAAGTGTGAAAAAAACTTTAATGCAATTCTGTATTCTAAGCACCGTTATTTACAATGAAACATTGAAAATGACTTTAATTTCCAGTAATAGGTGTATATAGCAGTAAAATATGATAGAGGTACATGGTAGAATTTTATGTCCACATTAAGCATGATGTATATGAACAAAAAAATCACTCATAATGGTAAATGCAAAACTGAGGAAATGAAATTGATTGCATACCATGATCATAGTTATGAAAATAAATATCTTAAAACATATACATATAAAGGCAACCTTGGGACTTCCCTGGTAGTCCGGTATCTTAGACTCCATGTTCTCCATGTTCAGTCCCTAGTCAGGGAACTAGATCCCACAGCTGCAACTAAAGATCCTGCATGCTACAAATAAGACTTGGCACAGACAAATAAATAAAATATTTTTTAAAAAGGCAACCTGACAGGAAACGCATCCAAATGTTAGCCAAACTATTTCTTTGTACCAGTGAGGATACAGGTGATTTTTATTCTTTGTCTTTCTTAAGGTAATGCAACTATGTTTATTTAAACTTATTTTGTTCAAGGCAACAAATACTAAATGTATAGATTGTACAACAATTCAATATCTAGATCTGTTTCTGTTCTTTTTTTTTTTTTTCTGATACCTTCTGTCTTCCTTTTTCCTCATTTCAAAACTTTTCCTGAATAAGGTACATTGGCAGTAAGAAATTTATAGATGTACTTCAGAGCACCCTTAAACCTCTAAAATTATAAGATATATGTACTCTTTTTTTGAAAAGAGTCTTTTAATTGGGAGTAATTTTAAATAATAATGGTTCTTTTGATTTATTTTTACCTTGATCCTATATTGCTTTGATAACAAGAAAGAAAATCATTTAAAAAAATTTTACAGGGGATTGAAGCACAAGGGGCAAAACCATATGTCAAATTGAAGGACAACTATGGATCAATGTTAGGGACTATCAGTGGATCAGAGGATCTTGATCCTCACTTCTGAACTGGGATCAAGGGGCTCAAATGCCCTCACTGATAGATGGGTCCTTTGTATCTGGCTAACCCTGAGAGACAATAGGGGATTCCCAAACCAATTAGATGCTCATTCCTGGGGCTGTGAGAAGCCTCAGAATACAGCAGGCACCTCTGGGAGCCAGAGCAGAGATCCCAAGGCATCACAGAGAGTTTCCAATCTAGTGCCATTCTAAATTCAGGCCCCTATTATGCTACGAAAGAAAAAGCAAGTAGCATTTACTACTTCTGACTTTCAACTTTCTGTTGACCTTGTGTTTTCTCAAGATAAGAGGGCTATTCCCTAAATTTCTGTAGTGATGTTCTCTGTTGATATCACAGGTGTTGAAAGTGAAGTCCAAGGTGGTAACTGAGATAATCTAGAAAGTCCACATTCCTTCCCTTGGTCTTCTCTTCCATTGCCAATCAACTCCAGGACTCCTCAGTTCCCCAGTCTAATGTGATCTACATATACTGAGTGTCTTCACCATGTTACTGGCTGGGGGACAAATTCTTTCTTACTTTTTATGGCCTGCTGCAGAAAATTACCACTTTTGAGAAATCGTCTTGGCCCACCCCAGCCCCCACCATGCATGCAGAACTAATAATGACTCTGTATAGCTTCTCACAGCACCCTATAGGTTCTTAGTAAATAATCATTGTAAAACTTAAGAAAGAATGTAAATTTTCTTCATCATGAGTTCTCATTTCTCAATTACTCTGTAAACTAACAGCATCAGTCATAAGGGAGTTTAATGCAAAAGCAGATTCCCAGGGCCTCCTACCCTTCTCTTGAGTGAAGCTGTCTTTGGGTTGGGTCCAGGAAGCTGCCTTTTATAACATACCCCCAGGGGACTTTTCTGCACACTGAAGTATAAGAACCATTGGCTAAGGTAAAATAATGCTTCAGGCCAGCTTTCAGCCAGTCTCTGAAATGTTTATAGCCATCTGAAACTTTGCTCAGAAATATTTACTTGATAAGACATTACCAAAAGCGGGGGTGGGGTGGGGGGGAGGGTGCATAAAAATCAAAAGAAGCAATGAACATAGGCTCCAAATAGTTGTGGATTAGAGACCTAAATGCTCAGCCAATTTTCTCTTCTCTCATGAAACAGGTATAAGCTTGTAGTATCCCCCAAGCAGATAGAGTTTTAGAGCTGGAAGAAATCCAGTCCAATTCCCTTGATGTTATATTGTATCTTCCAAATAATGAACACCAAGACAAATTTTGACATGGAGGAGATTTATTGGGAGAAGTGTCTGAAGAATGGGAGAGGGAACAGGACTAGACAGGGAGCACCTACTGACTGTGGTGCAGCCCTGACACCTATAAGAGGTGAGAGGGAAGGAAAGATTGGGTGGAAAAATCCACAGACTGCAGTCCAGCTAAGAAAGGGTCTTGGCCAGGCTGATGAGGGGCTGCTGAGCAGAGAGGGCACATTAGAGGAGTCTTGGGTGGGTTAGAAATAGCCAAGCCCTCTGGACTTAGTTGTTGGGTAGAAGCAGCTTTGTGAGGGTGGGGGGTGGAAAGGAATCATTGCCTTGGTGGGACTGTCACAGTGAATCTAAAGGTACCAGCTGACTATACTCCACACATCAAGTTCTTGGAAAGAGAGAACTGGACAGTGGACCCCTGCCACGTGCTCCATATCACAGTTAGTATAGTTCAGTTCAGTTGCTCAGTCGTGTCCAGTGCTTTGCGATCCCATGGACCACAGTATGCCAGGACTCCCTGTCAATCACCAACTCCCGGAGTTCACCCAGATCCATGTCCATCGAGTCGGTGATGCCATCCAACCATCTCATCCTCTGTAGTCCCCTTCTCCTCCTGCCCTCAATCTTTCCCAGCATCACGGTCTTTTCCAATGAGTCAGCTCTTTGCATTAGGTGGCCATAGTACTGGAGTTTCAGTTTCAACATCAGTCCTTCCAATGAACACCCAGAACTGGTTGGATCTCCTTGCAGTCCAAGGGACTCTCAAGAGTCTTCTCCAACACCACAGTTCAAAAGCATCCATTCTTCTGTGCTCAGCTTTCTTTATAGTCCAACTCTCACATCCATACATAACTACTGGAAAAACCATAGCCTTGACTATATGGACCTTTATTGGCAAAGTAATGTCTCTGCTTTTGAATATACTGTCTAGGTTGGTCTTAACTTTCTTTCCCAGGAGCAAGTGTCTTTTAATTTCATGACTGCAATCACTATCTGCACTGTTTCCACTGTTTCCCCATCAATTTGGCATGAAGCAATGGGACCGCATGCCATTGATCTTCGTTTTCTGAATGTTGAGCTTTAAGCCAACTTTTTCACTCTCCTCTTTCACTTTCATCAAGAGGCTCTTTAGTTTTTCTTCTCTTTCTGCCATAAGGGTGATGTCATCTGCATATCTGAAGTTATTGATATTTCTCCCAGCAATCTTGATTCCAGATTGTGCTTCCTCCAGCCCAGCGTTTCTCATGATGTACTCTGCATATAAGTTAAATAAGCAGGGTGACAATATACAGCCTTGACATACTCCTTTCCCAATTTGGAACCAGTCTTGTTCCATGTCCAGTTCTAACCGTTGCTTCCTGACCTGCATACAGGTGTCTCAAGAGGCAGGTCAGGTGGCCTGGTATTCCCATCTCTTTCAGAATTTTCCACAGTTTATTGTGATCCACACAGTCAAAGGCTTTGGCATAGTCAATAAAGCAGAAATAGATGTTCTTCTGGAACTCTCTTGCTTTTTCAGTGATCCAGTGGATGTTGGCAATTTGATCTCTGGTTCCTTTGCCTTTTCTAAAACCAACTTGAACATCTGGAAGTTCATGGTTCACATATTGCTGAAGCCTGGCTTGGAGAATTTTGAGCATTACTAGCATGTGAGATGAGTGCAATTGTGCAGTAGTTTGAACATTCTTTGGCATGCCTTTCTTTGGGGTGGGAATGAAAACTGACCTTTTCCAGTCCTGTGGCCACTGCTGAGTTTTCCAAATTTGCTGACATATTGTGTGAAGCACTTTCACAGCATTATCTTTCAGGATTTGAAATAGCTCAACTGGAATTCCATCACCTCCACCAGCTTTGTTCATAGGGATGCTTCCTAAGGCCCACTTGACTTCACATTCCGGGATGTCTGGCTCTAGGTGAGTGATCACATCATCATGATTATCTGAGTCATGAAGATCTTTTTTATACAGTTCTTCTGTGTATTCTTGCCACCTCTTCTTAATATCTTCTGCTTCTGTTAGGTCCATACCATTTCTGTCCTTTATTGAGCCCATCTTTACATGAAATGTACCCTTGGTATCTCTAATTTTCTTGAAGAGATCTCTAGTCTTTCCTATTCTATTATTTTCCTCTGTTTCTTTGCACTGATTGCTGAGGAAGGCTTCCTTATCTCTCCTTGCTCTTCTTTGGAACTCTGCATTCAAATGGGCATATCTTTCCTTTTTGCTTCTCTTCTTTTCACAGCTATTTGTAAGGCCTATGATTCAGGTATAACCGAAATCAAATTCCTTATGATTATACAGTGGAAGTTACAAATAGATTTAAGGGACTAGATCTGATAGACAGAGTACCTGATGAACTATGGATGGAGCTTCGTGACATTGTAGAGGAGACAGGGATCAAGACCGTCCCCAAGAAAAACAAATGCAAAAAAGCAAAATGGCTGTCTGAGTTAGTGTAGAGTAAGGACTAAATTTTAGTCCAGGATTCTTTTATTCTGCAAAGTATTATTACTTTAATGTCTAACTATATCCCACACCCCCAACTATTATAGGCTTGAATCAATATTTAAAAAAAAATTTTTTTTAATTTATTTGTATTTATTTATTTGGCTGCTCTGGATCTCAGTTGTGGCACTCTGGATGTTCAATCTTTAGTTGTGGCATGTGGGATCTAGTTCTCTGACCAGGGATTGAACCTGGGCTCCCTGCATTGGAAGCCCAGAGTCTTAACCAGAGAAGTCCCATGTAGGTTTGAACTTAATCCTGTGAATTCTAGAACTAGATCTCATGAGAGGTAAAGATGGCAAGGCTGGTTAAGTAAGAAAAGGAAAGGGAGGGATGCAGAGGGGATTGAAGGTCTTTGGGGGAAAGAGTGAGACAGCTGACTAGGGTCACAGTTGGTCTGTCTGTCTATACAGCAAGCTTTCCATTTCCCCCATTTGGAGAACCCCTCCCACTCTCCACATGGTTCTCAGAGGGCTCTCAGTCTTGGTGCTCTACTTCCCATCCCAGCCAGGAGCACATGACCTAGGTGGCTGGAATCCTTAGGATTGATATTCAAACTTTGGGAGAAAGAAATTCTCTTTCTGCTGGAGTAACAAAACTCTGATTGCAGGAAATAGGGAAACTGATGATGGTCTTTCTTGTTCTTTGGGGAGAGGACCTCTGGGGAATGCAGACAGGCAGAAGTGAGCAGGGATGAGAGGTGAGTAGAAAGAGAATGTATGTGAGTCATGGGCACATTGAGGCCTGACCCAGCTCTTCCCTCTTCCCTGTATTCTGGGAGGCCCTTCCCAGATATGTGAGTCAGTGTGCTTGCTTCCTTTTACCTGACTCTACTAGGCAGATTCTAACATGGCCCCAAATTCTCAGCCCCTGGTGTATACACATCTTGTCTTAGTCAATCAAACACCAATCTAGGTTTCTCTGGAAGGGGTTTTGCAGTTGTAACTAAGGTTCAAGTAAATTGACCTTAAGATAGACAGAATAGGTGAATCTGACCTAATCACATGAACCCTGAAAGCCCAGTCTAGAGATTACAGTTGGAGAAAGCAGAGAGATTTGAAGTATGAGAAAAACTCAGTGAGGGAGATGGAGGTACCATGTACTAAAGAACGCAGGTGGCCTCTAGGAGCTGAGAGCAATTCCAGATAACAGTCGTATAGCCATAAGGAGGTGAATTATGCCAGCAGCCTGAATTAGATGAGAGACAAATTTCTCCCCAGAGGCTCCAGATGAGAACTCAGCAGTTAACACCTCAGTTTCATTGAGCCCTTGAGCAAGAACCTAGCCACATCATACTTGTCTGTTTGTGGTAATTTCTTTATCAACTTGTGGTCATTTCTTTATCAACAATAGAAGATGAGCACACTTGAATTCATTTTGCTTACAGTTGAAGAAGTCCTGACTGAAGAGTGGGGAGAACATAGACCCCCTTCACTCTGTGGAACCTCTACAAACTGTTGTTCTTCACTCTGCTTTTCTTGGGTATGAATCTGCTTAATAATGGTAGCTGCTGTTGACTAGTGTGATGGAAGAATCCAAAAATACATTTTGATAGGGACAAAGGGAGTACGAAATGGCTCTTGGTTCTGAAGTGGGCTAGGGAGGAAGATTACTGGGGGAATGAAGATGGGGAAAAAGACTGGTGGGACCTGGAAGAGACATGTGTCCTAATGAATCTCCTGCTTCCACCATTCTCAACAGCAGCCAGAGTGATCTTTATAAAATGTGGATCAGATCACACTCTGAGCTCTCCGAGGCTTCCCGTCTCACATGGGGTAAAACCCAGAGTTCTTCAAGAAGCCATGGGACCTCCACAACCCAGCCCTTCGCCTCTCCTGCCCACTCTTTGCCCTCGCTGCTCGCTCTGCCCCAGGCACACTGGCCTCTGTGCTACTGCATCAGCCCGACCACATCCTTGTGCCTCTGGGACTCTGCTGCTACACCTCTGCCAGGTGTGCTCTTCCCCAACGCCCTTCATTCGTTTCTCTCCTGTGTCCATCTGCTCTCTACTCAAATGTTACTTCCTCAGTGAAGCCTTCCTTCCCTGCTGTGTGTAAAATTTTAACTCCACCCCTCAAGTGTTCCTTCCTTGCTTTATACTTTTTCTTTGCATTTATTACTTCCTACCAGATTGTTTATTCCACTTATTTCACATGTTTGTTGTCTGACTCTCTTACTTGAATGTCAGCTTCAAGCACACAAGGATTTAGATTTGTTTTGAGCATTCTGTATCCCCCATAATGAAAACCATGACCAAAAAGGGGACGTGTGCATAAGGAGAGATATATTTTGCTTCGTAAGGGTGATTTCTTTCTCTTTAAAAGAAATTGGTGGTAGGTAATGTGATCCAGCAATCCCACACCTAAACATATATCCAGAAAAGACAAAAACTCCAATTTGAATAGATACATGCAGTGTTCATAGCAGCACTATTTACAGTAGCCAAGACATGGAAGGAACCTAAATATCTATCAACAGGAGAATGGATAAAGAAGATGTGGTACATATACCCAGCCATAAAAAAAAATGAAATAATGCCATTTGCAGCAACATGGATGGCCTAGAGATGAAGGTGAAGTCAGTCAGACAGAGAAACACACCATGTGATATCACTTATATGATCATAAATGATATCCATATAGTATGTGAAATCTAAAATACAGATGGACTTACAAAACAAAAACAGACTCATAGACATAGAAAACAAACTTATGGCTACCGAAGGGGATAATTTGGGAGTATGAGATTAACAGATGCATACTACCATAAATAACCAACGAGGACTTACTGTATAGCACAGAGAGTTATATTCAATATCTTGTAATAAAACTTTGAAAGTGAAAGTTGCTCAGTCGTGTCCGACTCTTTGCAACCCCATGGACTGCACAGTCCATGGAATTTTCCAGGCCAGAATACTGGAGTGGGTAGCCTTTCCCTTCTCCAGGGGATTTTCCCAACCCAGGGATTGAACCCAGGTCTCCATGATTGCGGGCGGATTCTTTACCAGCTGAGCCACAAGGGAAGCCCAAGAATACTGGAGTGGGTAGCCTATCCCTTCTCCAGTGGATCTTCCCAACCCAGAAATTGAACAAGGGTCTCCTGCATTGCAGGCAGATTCTTTACCAACTGAGCTATGAGGGAAGCCCAATAAAACTGTAATGGAAAATAATTTTTAAAAGAATATAGATATATAACCAAATCATTTTACTATATACCTGAAACTAACACAATATTATAAATCAACTATACTTCAGTTTTAAAAATAGGAAGAAATTTGTGGAGGATATATTGTTTAAGGAAAATAGTGAACTGGCCATTTGTTCCCTTTAGCTACAAAAATCCAACACAATGGACCATATGGCTTTGCAGTTTACTTTCATGGAGAGCAGACAGTGAAGACCGCTGTGATGGAAAAAGAAATACATGATATAAAACATAAACCCCCCATGAGGCTTTATGATACAAAGCACCTGGGAGCCTGGCTCCTGATGACAGTTATCATCTATAAATATTAAATATAATCATGAAAAAACTCATTGCTCCCAGCCAACTTCCAGCTGGGCAGCTGCCACTGTTCCTTGTCTGTTTATTGTCACCTGAACAATGAGGCCAACCTGACATCAGAACTCTCCCAAAAGCAAAATTGTTTGTGTTATTTCAAGAAGTGAGGGGTATAAACAGCAGCACAACTGGGTCTTAAAAGCTACAGTGAAAAATTCCTAGCTACTCCCAAAATATGCCCTGAACTATAAATAGCTACATATATTTTATGTATGTATACATAATGTTTCTTTTTTATTGTGTTTGTGATGTGAGCCATTTAATACAAACCCATTTGTTTATGATTCATCAGACCTTTCCCACTCCAGTACTCTTGCCTGGAAAATCCCATGGGTGGAGGAGCCTGGTCCATGGGGTTGCTAAGAGTCGGACACGACTGAGCGACTTCACTTTCACTTTTCACTTTCATGCATTGGAGGAGGAAATGGCAACCCACTCCAGTGTTCTTGCCTGGAGAATCCCAGGGACGGCGGGGCCTGGTGGGCTGCCATCTATGGGGTCGCACAGAGTCGGACACGACTGAAGTGACTTAGCAGCAGCAGACCTTTCTCATGGACACAGACTTTGTGCAAGACATAATTCAAGGTACAGGAAATACAAAAGTGAGCAAGATAAATGGGTTCAGTTCAGTTCAGTCGCTCAGTCGTGTCTGACTCTTTGCAACCCTGTGAATTGCAGCACGCCAGGCCTCCCTGTCCATCACCAACTCCCGGAGTTCACTCAAACTCATGTCCATTGAGTCTGTGATGCCATCCAGCCATCTCATCCTCTGTCGTCCCCTTTTCCTCCTGCCCCTAATCCCTCCCAGCATCAGAGTCTTTTCCAATGAGTCAACTCTTCACATGAGGTGGCCAAAGTATTGGAGTTTCAGCTTTAGCATCATTCCTTCCAAAGAACACCCAGGACTGATCTCTTTTAGAGTGGACTGGTTGGATCTCCTTGCAGTCCATGGGACTCTCAAGAGTCTTCTCCAACACCACAGTTCAAAAGCATCAATTCTTCAGCGCTCAGCTTTCTTCACAGTCCAACTCTCACATCCATACATGACCACAGGAAAAACCATAGCCTTGACTAGACGAACCTCTGTTGGCAAAGTAATGTCTCTGCTTTTGAATATGCTATCTAGGTTGGTCATAACTTTTCTTCCAAGGAGTAAGTGTCTTTTAATTTCATGGCTGCAGTCACCATCTGCAGTGATTTTGGAGCCCCGAAAAATGAAGTCTGACACTGTTTCTACTGTTTCCCCATCTATTTCCCATGAAGTGATGGGACTGGATGCCATGATCTTCGTTTTCTGCATGTTGAGCTTTAAGCCAACTTTTTCACTCTCCTGTTTTACTTTCATCAAGAGGCTCTTTAGTTCCTCTTCACTTTCTGCCATAAGGGTGGTGTCATCTGCATATCTGAGGTTATAGATAAATGGGTTATTTATTAGTTAATTTATTTATTTGGCTACCTTGGATCTCAGCTAGCTGTGGCATGTGGAATCCTCGTTGCCTTGTGAAGGATCTTTCATTGCAGCCGACAGTCTCTAGTTGTGGCTTGTGGGAGACAGACTTTTAATTAGTTAGCATTAGGTTCAGCTACATATATAACAGAAAAATCCAAACAAATGAGAAGTTTTCCCTCCCTTACATAGAAAAGAACCAGAGGTACAAAGTCACAGGTTGGGATGGAAGAGTCATGCTGTCTCAAGTCAGGCTTTTGTATCTTTCCACTCTGCCTTGCCAGCTGCAAAGTTTTTTCCTCAACATCAACTTCTGGTCCAAGATGACTGCTGGAGCTCCAGCCATGACAATCCTTTTCCACGCTGCTGGGAGGAGAAGGACAAAGATATGTGCAGCCCCTCACATTTAAGGAGGCTTTCTGGAAACCTACATAATACTATTTCTAACATTTCATTAAGTACCACTTAGCCATGTGGCCACAAACAACTGCACAAGGGTCTGGAAAATAGAGTAAATTAGCAGGATATCAGCTAAAAATTAAGATTCTTGGGATCAACAAATTGTCAAGCAGGACACCATGCTCTGGTTATCAATGCTCAGGGAGGACCCCGATTATTACTACATGGAGGAATAGCAGAGATCATCCCTGTGCCACCCACAGGGAGTAGAAGTCCAAATGCTTCTTCCCATAGCATCTTGGTGTCTGAGTTGCCAAGGAAAACACAGCATTGTCAAGCATCGAATGAATCAACCCTTTACTCACATTGAGAAGAAAGAGAAAGATCAGTGCCAGTGGTGCATACTAGTTCCTCTGCTGGCAGATGCCCATGCAACGACTCAGGGTGATTGTGCTGTAGCAGAAGGACCCCTCCTACACGCTTCAGGAGTCTGAAATACTGAAATCCGGGCTCATGCCTCAGGGCCATTGACCCACATACCTCCCCAGAACAAAGGAGTACACGCTGAGCCTGAGACAGGCCAAGATATTCCTGCACAAGCTGATAAGCCCATGCAGGCTGTGTGGATTCCTTATCTCTAGGTAAGGGAGGGTTCCAGGCCAATAGGCCCATTCTTATATGGCCTAGCAGTGGCTGAAAGACTACATGCAGGAGACTGCATTTCCTAGTACAAATAGTGGTCTCTGATACAGAACGTAGTGTGGAATGCTAAGGTTGAGTAACTTCCCCAAAGTCACACAGCTCTTAGGTAGTGGATCCAGGCCATGAACTTAGGTAGTTCGGCCCTGGTGTCCACATACTTAACTCCTGTGCTCTATAAGAAAGGGCTCGATGCTAAGGGACTCCCCATCCACATGGACAGATCCTATGGGGGAACAGAGAAGGAAGGAAAAGAAAGGACTGTAAATTTTAAAATCTGTATCTCTTTTCTCTCTTCATACCGGAAGAGAACTATTCAGTTCAGTTCAGTTCAGTCGCTCAGTCCTGTCCAACTCTTTGCGACCCCATGAATCGCAGCACGCCAGGCCTCCCTGTCCATCACCATCTCCCGGAGTTCACTCAAACTCACGTCCATCAAGTCGGTGATGCCATCCAGCCATCTCATCCTCTGTCGTCCCCTCTTACTCCTGCCCCCAATCCCTCCCAGCATCAGGGTCTTTTCCAATAGGTGAACTCTTCGCATGAGGTGGCCAAAGTACTGGAGTTTCAGCCTCAGCATCATTCCTTCCAAAGAACACCCAGGGCTGATCTCCTTTAGAGTGGACTGGTTGGATCTCCTTGCAGTCCACGGGACTCTCAAGAGTCTTCTCCAATACCACAGTTCAAAAGCATCAATTTTTTGGCGCTCAGCTTTCTTCACAGTCCAACTCTCACATCCATACATGACTACTGGAAAAACCATAGCCTTGACTAGACGGACTTTTGTTGGCAAAGTGATGTCTCTGCTTTTCAATATGCTGTCTAGGTTGGTCATAACTTTTCTTCCAAGGAGTAAGCGTCTTTTAATTTCATGGCTGCAATCACCATCTGCAGTGATTTTGGAGCCCCCAAAAATAAAGTCTGACACTGTTTCCACTGTTTCCCCATCTATTTCCCATGAAGTGATGGGACCAGATGCCATGATCTTCGTTTTCTGAATGTTGAGCTTTAAGCGAACTTTTGCATTCTCCACTTTCACTTTTATCAAGAGGCTTTTTAGTTCCTTTTCACTTTCTTCCATAAGGGTGGTGTCATCTGCATATCTGAGGTTATTGATATTTCTTGGCATTCTAGGAATCAGTGAACTAAAATGGACCGGAATGGGTGAATTTAACTCAGATGACCATTATATCTACTACTGCAGGCAGGAATCCCTTAGAAGAAATGGAGTAGCCATCATGGTCAACAAAAGAGTCCGAAATGCAGTACTTGGATGCAATTTCAAAAATGACAGAATGATCTCTGTTCGTTTCCAAGGCAAACCATTCAATATCACAGTAATCCAAGTCCATGCCCCTACCAGTAATGCTGAAGAAGCTGAAGTTGAACGGTTCTATGAAGACCTACAAGACCTTTTAGATAACACCCCAAAAAGATGTCCATTTCATTATAGGGGACTGCAATGCAAAAGTAGGAAGTCAAGAAACACCTGGAGTAACAGGCAAATTTGGCCTTGGAATACAGAATGAAGCAGGGCAAAGGCTAATAGAGTTTTGCCAAGAAAATGCACTGGTCATAACAAACACCCTCTTCCAACAACACAAGAGAAGACTCTACACATGGACATCACCAGATAGTCAACACCGAAATCAGATTGATTATATTCTTTGCAGCCAAAGATGGAGAAACTCTATACAGTCAACAAAAACAAGACCAGGAGCTGACTGTGGCTCAGATCAGGAGTTCCTTATTGCCAAATTCAGACTTAAATTGAAGAAAGTAGGGAAAACCACTAGACCATTCAGGTATGACCTAAATCAAATCCCTTATGCTTATACAGTGGAAGTAAGAAATAGATTTAAGGGACTAGATCTGATAGGTAGAGTGCCTGATGAACTATGGACGGAGGTTCGTGACATTGTATAGGAGACAGGGATCAAGACCATCCCCGTGGAAAAGAAATGCAAAAAAGCAAAATGGCTGTCTGGGGAGGCCTTACAAATAGCTGTGAAAAGAAGAGAAGTGAAAAGCAAAGGAGAGAAGGAAAGATATAAACATCTGAATGCAGAGTTCCAAAGAATAGCAAGGAGAGATAAGAAAGCCTTCCTCAGTGATCAATGCAAAGAAATAGAGGAAAACAACAGAATGGGAAAGACTAGAGATCTCTTCAAGAAAATTAGAGATACCAAGGGAACATTTCATTCAAGAGAACTATGAGGCGAGGATAACTCACAGCATCACCTTAGTGCCTCGGGACTCAGTACATATTTCTTGAATGAATGAATTCCCCGCAGTGGCCCTGGAGGAGCTCTTGGAAGGCAGATGACATTGGATCTAGAGCTTCGTGTTGAGGAGAATTTCACCAGGGAGAGCATGGCAGGAAAGGCGTGCCAGCCAGATGGAGGAGCTTGAACAAAACCAGAAAGTTTTGCAAGTGTGTGGCTTGTGCAGGGAATAGTGTGTACCCCAGTTGTCACTGGAGCTTGTGGTCCTCAGGGGTGGTGGCAGGATTTGATACTGGATTGTTCTGAGCCTTGAATGTCATGCCAAGGAGCATAATTTTATCCAGGGGGCTATGAGGAGCCCCATCGGGTAGTGTGGGAAGAAGCTGTATTCAGTTTATTGACTCCTGGAGGGCAGGGAGCTGGGCAGCAGGGAGACAGAGCTGGGATAATGAGGACCTGGCGGCTGAAAGTAGGAAGCCCAGCACAAGGAGGGATGGACATGAAGACTTCCTGGAGATCGGGCTGTTCAGTCTTCATGTCCTGGAGGAAGAGAAAAGGGCCAAAGAGGACTCCTGGGTTCCCAACTGAAGAGGACTGCATTGTGGCATCCAGGGGAGGTCTGGATGGGAGGTAGCAAGGGGAAGGGGATGAGTTCGCTGTGGGACACACCATGTTGAGATGCCTGCATTACCTTCCCCAAGATGATTACCTCCTAATTGTCTCCCTGCTGTCACCCTGGTCCTCCCACAGCTGATTCACAACCCAGAAGCCAGAATGATCCTCTTTAAGTCAGGCTTCTTTCCTGCTCACACCTACCAGTGGCTCTCATCCCTGGGTAAAAGCCAAAGTCCTTGACTCTGCAACCCAGGCCTCCCCAGATTAACTTCTGTTACTGCCCCTTGCTCACTCCACTCAACCCCACTGGCCTCAGGACCCTCGCTTTGGTCTAGAACCCTTCACCCAGATGTCTGCCTGGCTAACCTCCCACCTCCTTTTTGTCTTTGCTCAAATGCCACCTTCTCAATTAGGCCAACCTGAACTGTCTTATTTCAAACAATGGTACCCTCTGTCCCTATACTCCTCATCTCCCTTTCCTGGTCTGCTTTTTCATTTTCCGTTGTACTTACAACCTTCTAACTAACCATAATGAACTCATTTATTATATCTATTGTTTATTGTTGATCTCTCTGCCCCCTCCTCCCTCGCTACTAGAATCCAACTCCAAGAAGGCAGCAATCTCTATATGTCATGTCCCCTGATACATCCCAGGAACCTTGAAGGGTGCCTGGCACATAATGAGATCTCAGTGAGGACAACCTGTCAGATTTATGAATACTGTGGAAATGTGTTGGTGTCAGAAATGGTGGTCTTCTACTCTGAACAGAGGTGGGGACTGTGGAGACAGAATCTGATATTCACCCTGGGGTGCTGGTGGAGAGGATTTGAGATTTCTCTGTCTGGAGGGGAGGACTTCCACCCAAGGTATCAAGGAAGGGATGTCAATTTGGGGAGAGACCCACCAGGAGTCAAGAAGCCATCCCCAGAGTCAGTCCAGCCTGGGGCCAAATGGTGTGAGTACTTGAATACTAGTTCTGCATGGGAAATTCAGGCTCCCTGCCTTCATTCAGAGCATGGTGCTTTTCAGGCTCAGGGCTATATGTTGCTGTGGAAAGAACTAGGATTGAGCCAAACAAATTTGGGTTCATGGCCCACTAACTGTGGGACAAATTATTTGACCTCTTTGTTTCTCAGTTTACTTTTCTGTAAAAGGAGAATAATACTGCCTTTATAGCCTTATTAATGTTACTATTATTATCATTATTCAAAGAGGTTATCAAGTGCCCACATTTTATATAGGCACCATTCCTGGCATGGAGTAAGCACTTAAAATGTTAATTCTAAGGATGTTGATGATGATGATTACAATACAAGGACCTAGATATTTGTTGTTGCTAGACGGGTACATTTAACTCATTCTCCTACTCATATCTCTGCATTTGTCTCTGTGACTGAATCATTCTTTTCCAGTACTTAACTGGCTTTTTCCATGTGATGGAAAACAAGGGCGTAGGTCACTCTGAATTAACATCCTTCCAACCCTCAGACCCAACAGGCAAGAGAGATTCTTTCCTACCCCAATTGAATAAAACCCTTGGAAGCACCCTGCTTGGCCTGGCTTGGATCCTGTGACCAGCCTGTCCTAATCACTTGGTCAGAAGAATGGGGTTCTATGAACAGCCAGCCAAGGATACCTTCTCACCACTTTTGGTCAGGGGTGAGAGTCTTTCACAGATTGTAGGTCAGATATTACATTTTTCTGGGAAAATAAAGTAGTCATATCCTGTCATAATGTCATTTTTCATCACTTCATGGTTGTTTTTTTATGTACTTGTTGCTAAATTGTGAGTTTCCTGGGGCAGGAAACTTCAGTGTGGTCGCTTCAGTGTGTCGCTCTGCTCCTTCATGTGTGTGGTCGCTCTGCTCCTTCATGTGTGGTCTTCATGACTTCAGTGTGGTCGCTCTGCTCCTTCATGATGCCTGATGAAGGGAAGGGCTTCTGTAAATGGAAGTTGTTGAACTGAAGCTGAATGTGAGCTAGATCAGAGAGTAACAGAGTCTGTAGGTAACACCTGAGGAGACAGAAGTGGGGTTTCCTGGGAGTCTCATGGGCTCCAAATTTAGGGTCTTCTGAGACCCATTATCTTTCTCATGAGGGACTTTGAGATTCAGTGAAAGGAACACTGAAAATCAAGAGATTAAAGCCCACTTGTGACTCTTCTACACAAACTGTGTGACCATGTAGAAATCAGCAGACTCCTGGGGCCAATGTTGTCTTATTTATAAAATGAGAAAGATGGTCTTGGTGGTATTTTGTTTACAGTCTTAAAATTCTGTGAATATACTCATCTTGCTTTTTGACATTTTATTGATTCCTTTGAATCTCTGTTCAACATGTGAGTAGTGTCACAATCTGGTATCATTTTTAAAGGTCATTGTATTTATCTTGCACCACTTAAAAATTCAACAGTAACCTTTTCAATTTAAACTGAGGGAAGACTCAATTTAGAGAAAAGAGCATTGGACTGAAAATCAGGACACAAGCCCTAGTTTCCATTCTGCCCTAATGGGATGAAGGATATTGGGAAAACTGCTTAAAATCTTTGAGCCTTGGCCTCCTCATTTGTATGTATAACACAGCTGGTGTAGATTTGGAAAAAGGCAAGATCGGACTTTAACTTTCTAAGGTACTAACACAGGGGAAACAGCCTGTCTCTCTTTTTTCCTGTTAGTAAGACAACCAGCTATGCTTTAGCTAAGCGCATGGCAGCCCAGCCAGAGACTTCATCTCCCTACCTTCCTTGTGGCTCTGAGATAAAGAGTAGGCCTATGGGTGCTGAGAGAGATGGTATATACATCTTCCAGTTTATCCCCAACCTAAGCACAGTTTGCTCACCCTGGACCTCTTCTATCTGGGCCCCAAATTGAGCCCAGATAATGGAAGCTACAGGTTGATGCAGGTTGGGGATGGCAGAGTTGAGAGGTAATAAACCAGAACCTTCCCCCCAGTTCTAACCACCACTGGCCTAGGGACTGTTTTGAGAAAGAGAAAAATAAATTTCCACTTTATTTAATCTTCTGTGTTTTGGGGAGTCTTTTGTAGCAACTTAGCCTGCACCTTATCAATCACAGAACTATGGTTCCCTTTTACTTAGTTGGCACTATGATTTTCTTTAAATGGCTTACACAGTGGTTGAGAACATAGGCTCTAGAATAAGAATGGAACAGAATCAATGTTGGTTTGGTTGTTCTTCAACCCCAGAACCTCAAGAATGTTACCTAATATTCCATGCCTTCGTTTGACAATATGTATAGTCAGGCAACATTGAAACTTACCTGCTGGGATTATTGTGAGGATCAGATGAGAGGAAGGTATAGAAAGCCATGACCTCAGTGTTGGCATCTTGTAAACCTTCAAAAAATATTCATTCCTATTAAAATTATCAGTATTATCTGGATCATCCTTACTGCTCTTCACCAACATCATGTATTTATATGCTTTTAAAACTGGCTCTCTCAACATCCTAGACTTTGGAAACCCAGTCAGAACAGTCACCCAACCTGAACTGAGCACTCTAGGACTCTATATATCTGTTTGACACAGGATGAATTTAGTACCATGCATGAGTGTGTGTCCCAAAGACACCTGCTGCCTTTGCATTTAGTCTGCTTGTAGTGTCAGCTGCAGGGTGAGCATGGTGTTTGCTGAACCCATGGTTTTGCATGTTCAGCATCCTCTCAGGACCCAGAGCACCTGAAGTGAGATAAATGAGAGGTTGAGTTGAGGGTGGTTTCTTTTTCTCGTCATCCTTACATGTGTTTTTTGGATTATTAAAAAATGCCAATGACAAGGATCTAAGGAAGAAGCTTTAAACACTACCGTTCATGTGAAAATCTTTTCTTCTTAATCAAGTATGATATTGAATGTAGAAAAGCCATGTGGTTAATTGGTTCATATAGTTTGGGAATTAAAAAAAATATTTTAAAATTTTCCTTTTCAGTTCAGTTCAGTCACTCAGTCGTATCTGACTCTTTGCAACCTCATGGACTGCAGCATGCCAGGCTTCCCTGTCCATCACCAACTCCCAGAGCTTGCTCAAACTCATGTCCATTGAGTCGGTAATGCCATCCAACTATCTCATCCTCTGTTGTCCCCTTATCCTCCCACCTTCAATCTTTCCCAGCATTGGGGTCTTTTCCAATGAGTTGGTTCTTCACATCAGGTGGCCAAAGTATTGGAGCTTCAGCTTCAGCATCAGTCCTTTCAATGAACATTTGGGACTGATTTCCTGGGATTGACTGATTTGATCTCCTTGATGTCCAAGGGACTGTCAAGAGTCTTCTCCAGTACCACAATTCAAAAGCATCAATTCTTTGATGCTCCTTTTCTTTGATCATTTTAATTAACCAAATAATACAAACTTTGTAGGAAATTAGGAAATGAAAATAAGCAAAAGTTTTAATAATTAAAATCCCCTATGGTTCCACCACCTAGAAATAATTATACTAGAATGCTGAGATGCTTTCCAGTCATAAGTCAGCATTTCCCCCCTAGCTGTCCAGGACAGCATTCGCCCCCTATGCCTACACATCTGGCCCAAACTCTCTCCCCAGAATTCTTCCTCACTGTCCCCTGTCCTCCTACCCAGCAAAACCTGTGTGCACTGACTGTGAGATAAAAGGAGCTGCAAACCCTGAGCCCTCCAAGCATTTATTCTCCTGTACTTTTGACACTAAACTCACAGTGTCAAAACCTAAAGAACTCCTGGCCCAGGGACTTCACTGGTAGCCCAGTGGTTGAGAATCTACCTGCCAGTGCAGGGAATATGGGTTCCATCTCTGGTCTGGGAAGATCCCACATGCTGCAGGGCAACTGAGCCCATGCGCTGCAACTCCTGAGACCACCCACCACAACAAAGATTCTGAGTGCCACAACTAAGACTCAATGCAGCCAATAATTTATTTATTTATTTGTATTTATAAGTAAAATTTTTTATAAAAAACCTCCTGGTCCAGCATATCCCAAAATATATAATGAGGCACATCAGTTGGAATTATAATTTTTAAAAAACTTGATGACCAACTGCTGGGGTAAAGACAGCTAAACGTATACCAGAGCTGCACACACTTCAAGTTTATTCAACCTTGGACTCCCTTGTTCATGTCCATTCCCTCTGGGAAATATCAGTTTAATTTGTCTATTTCATTTACTAAGAGAAGAAACAGTTTCCTCAGAGAGATTAGAGGACTTACCTAATGTCACACTGCTTGAGAGGAACAGAACTCGGCCTTGGGACTCAGATCTATTGGCAGAAGGCCCTGTGCTTCCTCAAAGATCCCTCAGAGTCTTTGTTCTGCACCATCTTTCCATCCAGATGTTCTTCATACACCAGTGTGTGTGTACCTGCCTCTTGTCTCTTCTGTGAGATTAGGGACCAAGTCCTAATATTTTGTTCCTTCTTTTCCAGTTCCGAAGTTGATGCTCAGTGAACTATATTGAGTTTCCTCGGAAGAGTCAGAAATATCAGCTGTAGTGGACATCTGGTCTTGCTGACACAGCATCCATTCTTTTTGGTAACATAGTTCCATTTTCCTTGAGATGCTGACCATGTACCGTACTTCAGTCCTCATCCATGTGGTTAAGGCAGATAAGCACCATTCTCTTGGATCCCATATGACCTGAAATTAGTCAGTTAGTGTATTCTATTCTTTTGCCCACAGGAATCAGTGTTAGACCCATGACCCTGCCCAGGTGAATAGAGTCAACTTGAGACTCTTGTTGGAACTGTTGATAAAGAGGACTCTCTTTCTGGGAGTGTCCTAAGCTGGCAAAATGTAATCTTGATGCTACCTGTAGCTACTTTGCCAAGAACCTGGCAAGAATAAAGCCAACTCAGAGAAAAGCAAAACTGTGAGATGGAAAAAGATAGCCTCAATGACATTATTTAAGAGCCTGGAGCTATCTGTCCCTGAAGCTAGCACTAGCTCTGGGTTTTTCAGGAACCTGAGCCAATAAATTGCCTTTTTCCAAGTCTAATGGATCTGGGTTTCTGTTTTTGTATCTAGAAGAGTCCTTATTAGTAAATCAGGACATTTCTAGAATTTGGTTGCTAAAACATAAAGATTTTAAAGGGAATTTCGCATGTTTTTACTGGACAAGAAGCATCAAGTCAAGACATACTGAAGGGATTATTCCATAACTCCTGGAACTTTCTTTCCTTTTTAATAGCAAAGAAAGAGTTTTCAGGAATATGTGTTACATACATTTTCTACCCCTGAGAACTGGCAGACTTTATAAGACTGGCTAAGGGAATTCAGCTAAGAGAAAGAAGACTGTCACCATTAGTGAAAACAGAGATGATTATATATTTAATTTTATTACCACAACCCAACCTGGCAACTTCTTAGATACCTCCAGTTTGTATAACTGCACAGACAGCTATTGGATTTGAACTTAGTGAAAAGAACTCTGGATTCATGGTCTGACACATATTAGGTGCTCACTAAATATGTATTACTTTTGCTATTTTCTGACTTTATCACTTAGGGGCAGTAAAAATCACAAAACTGCATTTTTTATCAGTTGGATGGGAATATTAATTGCTTGCTTTCTTCCAAGACAGTCCTGTTTAATTTCTATAGCACATAACACATCTGAATGGTATACCCCCTTTGTCGTATGGACTTTTTCATTCATTTTTCGCATCACTTATTCATTCATTTATCCTCTGTTGAACTTTAGACCAGGGATTCTGCAAGGTGGTGAGGATACAGTGGTGTATAACAGTCCCTGTTAGCTTATTTCAACAATCTTTCACAGAGGACCCACTGTGTGCCTGCTGGTTGCCTAGTCCGGTGTTTGGCATCTGGACACAAAGTTGTGTGTAAGTCATGACTCTGTCCCTAGAAGCCAGCAGACTCCACAGTGGAGAGTCCCCCACAGCCTATGTCCTACCCTCAGGAACAGTGGGGCAGGAAAAGGATGAGAGCCACTGTGGTAGGTGATGAGGAGCCCCTGAGGAGTATTAAGCAGGAATGTAGTTAGTTCTTGGACTGGGAAAGAACACTATAGTGAGGCAAGGGATGAAAGAGGGCTCTAAAGTAGAGTAATCGCATAAAGGTGATTTGGAGGAAATGATTCCAGAAATTTTTAGGCAGTATGGAGAGCAGGCGTGCCTTCAGCTTGACCAAAGGCAAATGCCCTTACAATTCTGATGTGGTTATTTCCAGGAGAGGTTTATTCAAGGCTGAGTTCAAGAGCACATTTCTGAAAGCAGACAGTGGCTGCACCCAGCATGGCCTGTGGCTACCTGTCTCCTGGATCGAAGCCTCAGGCAGCACTGGGCACACTTCATTACATCCACAGCAGCAACAAGACGGCCTTAAACTTCCCCCTCATGGAACCAAGGTCCTTAATGGAAAAGACAACACATATACCACAGCCGAGCTGCTCAGACCAAAATAGGCCAGCCAGGAGGAGGCAGTGCCACCAAAACTCAGATCCCAGGAGGGAGGCCTCAGCACTTCCACTTCCTTGTTAGAATGTTTCTCCTCCCAGGGCTTGTGTCTCAGTTTTAGACACATGTGGATTAACTGATATGGAACAGTTTGATGTACAGCCTTATCCTCCAAAAAAAAAAAAAAAGAGTTTTTTCTGATTATGTTAATAATTGAAGTGCACACTCATATAGAAAATTGGGGACTACACAAACCTGAAACTATCACAACATTATTAATTTGCCTTTGACTGTGTGGATCACAATAAACTGTGGAAAATTCTGAAAGAGATGGGAATACCAGATCACCTGATCTGCCTCTTGAGAAATTTGTATGCAGGTCAGGAAGCAATAGTTAGAACTGGACATAGAACAACAGACTGGTTCCAAATAGGAAAAGGAGTTCGTCAAGGCTGTATATTGTCACCCTGTTTATTTAACTTATATGCAGAGTACATCATGAGAAACGCTGGGCTGGAAGAAACACAAGCTGGA
>NW_011495025.1:6857333-6877169 GCF_000754665.1 Bison bison bison | reverse complement strand
GGTCAAGTATGCATGTGAGGAGTTGGACTGTGAAGAAGGCTGAGTGCCGAAGAATTGATGCTTTTGAACTGTGGTGTTGGAGAAGACTCTTGAGAGTCCTTTGGACTGCAGGGAGATCCAACCAGTCCATTCTGAAGGAGATCAGCCCTGAGATTTCTTTGGAAGTAATGATGCTAAAGCTGAAACTCCAGTACTTTGGCCACCTCATGCAAAGAGTTGACTCATTGGAAAAGACTCTGATGCTGGGAGGGATTGGGGGCAAGAGGAGAAGGGGACAACAGAGGATGAGATGGCTGGATGGCATCACTGACTCTATGGACGTGAGTTTGAGTGAACTCCGGGAGTTGGTGATGGACAGGGAGGCCTGGCGTGCTGCGATTCATGGGGTCGCAAAGAGTCGGACACGACTGAGCAACTGATCTGATCTGATCTGATATCCCAATATAAAATAAAAAGTTTTTTAAAAAGTCACTCAAACTACCACAAGGGCACAACTCTTTCTGTCTGAGTCTACCTATGTGTCTATCCACACACACTGTACTCTTGTTTCCTTCTAATAAAGGAGAAAAGTGGATACCCTTCACTATTACCATTCAGAGATAACCTTGGTCATGTTTTTAATACATTCTTGATCTTTTTCTTTGTTGATGTGTGTGTTTGATTTTGGAACCATGTTGCATCCTCACTTTTACATCCTTTTTATTTTAATTTAGAGTAATGTAGTCCTGACATTGGGGGGTCCCTGACATGGGAGGCTGGCAAGGGCTCTGTTCTCCCGAAAATACTCTCCATAGTACCAGTCGGAGACAAAAGATGCTCTGGTTACTTACTCAACATTGTGTTTGATGCCAAACACTGGACCAGGCAACCAGCAGGCACACAGTGGGTCCTCTGTGAAAGATTGTTGAAATAAACTAGCAGGAACTTGACCCAAGGTGGCCCTTCTGTTTCTGGTGTGCAAACACTTGTGCAGCATGCACCCATCACCCATAAATTGAGAATAAAACTCCCCATTGCTGTACTCAATGCCACATGCTGCCAGAACACAGAAATTCAGCCATGACTGCAAGGACAATTTGCAAAGCTGACCCACATGTAGTAAATGAATCTGTGGGTTTTGATGTGGTATTTGGACAAGACTATGTCACTTGAAACATATTGTTTGTCTGAGGATTATGTAGATGGTACAATAAATGGATTGGAAAATGTTTAAAGAGATTATCCCATACACACAGAGAGAACAGTGGAGAAAATAAGAATCCCCTTTAGAATGCACGTTCAATATATTTATTTTTCATTCTGTGGGATTTACCTTGTAAAGATGCTTTGTGAACTGTAAAGTGCTGTGTAAACTAACATTAGCACTCAGTGTGGTATCGTTTGTATGGAACAAATGGATATGTGTGTCCATATAGATGCGCACAGAAAACCTGCGTTCAGAGTTTATAAATATTGTAATAATTTATAAGTTGTTATAAATTTACATTTATAATATGTAATCTAAAGCAGGCAAACTTGAAGAGCTGCTCTTTCTGCTATAAAGTTCACATGATTTTGTTTCTTTCTGTGGTTATAGATTTTGATGCTCTTATTTGGATTACCTCTCTGTTAAAAATATTTCATGTGAGAGATATTAAGATTTCTTTGTATTGATTTTTAAATACTTTTTTGTATTGATTTTGTTCCCAAAAGAAGTATTGCAATACATATGCATAACTATTGACTAGGTTGAATAACCAAGGGCACTAACCCTAGTCTTTGCATTCTAAGAAACTGTAAACAGTCATTCAAGCTTCAAAATATGGATCCTTTCCAGGTCCCTCATCTTTTTGTTTGTTTGTTTTAAGCTTTTCTTTTAAAAAAAATTTTATTGGAGTATAGTTGATTCGCAGTATTGTATTAGTTTCAGGTATACAGCAAAATGAATTGGTTATACATATATCCACTCTTTTTTTAAATTCTTTTCTTATGCAGGTCCCTCAGCTTATGCAGGTGGTGAAACTCCCTGGAAGGCAGACAGACTTATATCTGTGAGTGTTGGCCTCCGTCAGTAAGAGCAGGAGCTCTCATTAAGGGAGAGTCTCTCAGTAAGAGCATCCTGGAGAGACTGTCCTTACCTATCAGCTAAGTCTCAGTCTAAATTGGCTTGGGAGAAAGTTGAGCTTCCATTATTCAGAAGCTTATGCCTCACAGCTCAATGCCATGTGCAGCCAATTGCCTACAGCTCTCTGATCAGTAATGGTGAGATTTTAATCAGTGTTTTGGACTCCATCTAGAAATACATTCCAAGTCCATTTGCCTGCAGGTGCCCAGCCTTGTTTAGGACCTGTTTTAATCCATTTCCATAAAGGAAGGAACATCAACCACATGACCTCTGCTCTTCTCAGGAGTTTCAGCACCCACATGCAGGACTTCCTTCTTAAGATTTAGCTAATCCTCTTTCTGACTTTGTGTCAGGGAAGTTGGGGCTCCTTTGTGTGCAGGGACATGAGTCAATGACCCTTGCCCTATCCATGTTCTGGCATGCTGTGCTTCTGAGGTGGAATGGCGTGGACACACCCCTAGTCATGCCAGCTGGAGAATCCTCTGGACTTTTTCCTCTCTCCCATCCCACACCTAGTGAGTCAATGGCCCTGCCACTGTTCCTCATTGGCAGCTCTTGATCCACACCCCTTTCCCCTGCTCTAATTCCAGCCTTTACCCCAACTCATTCCCCTGTTCTCCCTGCCCCCAATCACATCTGGACTCCAAACTGAAGCCAAGGCAGTGGTCCCCAAACGTATGAAATAGGGAATGTCTTAGTCAAGCTTCTCCAGAGGGACAAGACCAATAGGATATATAGAGAGAAAGAGACTTCTTATGAGAAATTGTCTCACATGATTTTGGAAACTTAAAAGTCCCAAATATACCATCTGCAAATTGGAGATCCTTGGGTGCTGGTGGTGCAAATCCAGTCCGAATCTAAAGGCCTGAGAACCAGGGAAACCAATGGTGTAAATCCTAATCTGAGGACAAGAGAAGACTTGCATTCCATCTCAAGCTGTCAGAGAGTGAATTTTCCCTAACCCAGCCTTTGTTCTATCCAGGCCTCCACTGGATACTGAAGAAGGCCCACCCACACTGGGGAGGGCAGTCTGCCTTACTCAGTCGACAGATTCAAATGTTAACCTCATCTAGAAACACAGACACACCCAGAATAATATTTAACCAGATATCTCAGCCCCTCGTGGCCCAGTCAGGCTGACATGTAAAATTAACCATTACAGAGAGCTTTATTCCCTGTAGTTTCAGAAAGGCAGAATCTTGTAAGAAAAGCTTCCTACATGGCACAGAAGCCACAGTTCCTTCAAGTATGCACCCATTTGCTTTTAGAGCCCAAGGCCCTGAGCAACCAGATGTTAAAAAGGCAGGTCCTGGCTTCTCCCTGCCCCAGACCTGCCACATCTCTGGGCAAGGTATGGGAGTCTCATGACCACATGCAGACTACATGCTATGTATTCTATGTACTACATGCTGCTTGCTATGTAAACAGGATAAAGTCCAAACTCCTTCACATGGATGGTGGACTCTTGAGTGTCTGACCTCTGCCCACCTGTCTAGCACTGGGTCATGGTGTTCCCCCTTTCCTGCCAATGTCCCTCACCAGGCTCTGGCCAGGAGGACTCCCACTGCATACCTCCTCCCAGTCCCCCCGATTTCATGTCTTTGTGCTACTTCTTGGTCCTGACACTCCCCCCACCTGTATGTTCTTCCTCTTTCTCTTCACTTGGCTGATACTTGCTCATATTTTCAAACCCAACTCAAGAATCCTCTGCATCTGATACCTCTGTGCTAGGATAAAGAAATATTTCATTCATTCAACAAATAGTTACAGAGACTTTTCCACATGTCAGGCACTATTCTGGGATCTAGTAGAGGACACAACAGACAAAAGAACATACCTGCACATAACACTTATTCTCAAGAGGAAGACCAATAAGCAAATTTAAAAAAAACATGTAAAATATATGATATGTCAGATAAAGGTGACATGAAGAAAAATAAAGCAGGATGAGGTATGGGGAGAGCACTGATTTGGGGAGTAATCAAAGCAGGTCTCACTGATGAGGTGGCAAATGAGCAGAAACCCAAAGGAGAACAGTTGTCCCAGAAGAAGCAACAATATCCACGGAGATACAGTGAGTGAGTGTGATTGCATGATTGAGGCATGGCAAGGATGTCCATGTGGTTGTAGTGAAGGGAGTGAGAAAGAGAAGAGGATGACATGAGCTCAGAAAGGTCGTGAGAAGCCAGAACACGTAACCTTCCTTTTGGCTGTTGTAAGGCTCTGACTTGTCCTGAGTGGTTAATCATCAGAAGGTTTGGAACAGTGGGGAGACATGATTTGACTGACTTTTAACAGACCTTAGATGGCAAAGTAGAAACAAGGGTCGAGGTCATTGTAATGGTTCAGGTGAGATGTATTCATGACTCAAATTAAGGGTAGGATGGGATGGTGAGAAATGGCAAGATTCAGGATTAGACGTTGGAATGGATTTGGAATGTCAGAGACAGATTTGGGACACAGATAGCTGTAAACTTTTTATTCTGGTAAAATATAAATAACATAGAACTTGTCATTTTTAAGTGTAAAGTTCAGTGATGTTAAATACATTCACCTTGTTGTGCAGCCATCACCACCGTCTGTCTCGAGAACTTTTTCATCTTCCCAAATGAAAACTCTGTACTCATTAAACACTAGCTCCCTAGTACCCTCTTCTTGCAGCCCCTGGCAAACAGCCTTCCGCTTTCTATCTCTGTGAATTTTACTACTCTAGGTACCTCATATAAGTGGAATCATATACCATATCTGTCCATTTGTGACTGGCTTATCTGACTTAGCTTAATATCTTTAAGGTTCATCCATGTGGTTGCATGTGTCAGAATCTTTCTCTTCTTAAAGCTGAGTAATATATCATTGCAGGTATATATCACATTTTGTTTATCCATTTACCTATCAACGGGCACTTGGGTTGTTTCCACATTTTGGCTAGTGTTAATAATGCTGTGAACGTGGGTGTACAAGTATCTATTCAAGTTCCCGTTTTCAATTATTTTGAAATTGAAATTCTAAAATGGAATAGCTGGATCACATGGTAATTCTGTGTTTAATTTTTTGAGGAACCACCACACCATTTTCCATAGCAGTTGCACTATTTTATGTTCCCACTCACAATACAGCTGCAATTTCTCCACATCCTCATCACTTATTTTTTGTTTTTTGATGATGATCATCCTAATGGGCATGAAGTGGTGTTTCATTGCAGTTTTGATTTGTATTTTCCAAATAATTAGTAATGTTCAGCTTCCTTTCACATGTTTATTAATAGACTCCAAACTTTGACCTAAGCAGCTGAAAGAAGGGGTTGCCATGGAGCAAGATGGGGATTAATGTACAAAGAGCAAGTTTTGAAGGAAAAATCTCCAGAATTAAATTTGAGGTACATATTAGGTAATGGGGATATTGATAAGCAACAGGACATAAATCTGACATTCAGGTGACAGGTCCAGCCTAGACATATAAATTTGACAGTCACTAACCAAAAGAGCGTACATAAAATCATGAGATTGAATGAGATCTCAAGAAAATGTTTGTAGAGGAGAGAAAGTCTGAGGCCTAAGTTCTGGGGCCCTTTTATTTGAAGGATGGGAGATGAGGAAGAACTTGCCAATCAGATGAGAAGCACCATGCTGAGCATGTAGTAAATGCTGTAAAAATACTTAATGAAAGAATATCACCAGTTTTTTTATAAACAAACTTATTTTTCTGTTTCTTTTAATTTGGGGATCCAAAAGGATTTGGGTTTCAATCCTAGCATCTGTACTTTTAAGCATTATTTTATTTATTTTATTATTTATTTTTAGCATTGTCTTGGCAATAATAATGGGGTTCCCCAGTGGCTCAGACAGTAAAGAATCTGCCTGCAATGTAGGAGACCTGGGTTTGATCCCTGGGTTGGGAAGATCCTCTGGAAAAGGGAATGACAATCCACTCCAGTATTCTTGCCTGGAGAATTTCAAGGACAGAAGCACCTGGCGAGCTACAGTTCACGGGTTTGCAAAAAGTCGGACATGACTGAGCGAGTACACTTCGCAATAATAGTAAAAATAATGACAGAATTTCTTGATGTTTACTTTGTGCTAGGAATGCTGCTAAGGGTATTAGGTTCAGTGTGTCATTTTAATCTCCAAATAAGTCTATGAAATAGGCATTTCTCTCCCAAGTGACAGAGAATCAGAGAAGTTCAATAATGCCCTCAAGGTTACAGAGTTAGAGAGAGGTAGAGCTACAGGTCCAGCAGAATCCAAAGCCTCCTTTTAAGCACCATGCTTTATAAACCCTAGATGTTAAATTAACCCCGCCCAATGTCAGTTTCCTCATCTGTAAAATAAGAAGTATGAGAATGTCCACTTTGTAAAACTGTTAAATTTATTGACAAATAATGTATCTATTACCTGACCCAGAGAAGGTTATATTATGAGGACACTTGATAAGTATTATTTCCTGTTTTCCTTTTCCATTTTACTTCTGACTCCTGCTGCCAGACTCAGTGGAGACTTTCCATAGGATCTGATGCTCAGAATTCATTAATTATAGCTTTGTTAAACCTACAGTGCGTGCATGTGTGCATGCTCAGTTGCTCAGTTATGTCTGACTCTTTGTGACCCCATGAACAGTAACCCACCAGGCTCCTCTGTCCATGGAATTTTCAACCTTTAAGACCTTAACAGGTCCACTGCAAACATTGTCTCTGAAATCAAACCATTAGCGGTGGATTTCTAAAACCCTTGGGAAGACATTGCAACTTGCTCAGTATTGCTCTTGACTGCTGAATTATTCATGTCCCTTGATGGATTCTGAAGTTGACTTCCTCCTGAGAAGGATTCACAAATGAGACTTGGGCCAGCTACTTGAAGTTTCAGTTGAGTAAGAAGGTGGTGAGTGAACAAAAGTGAGCAGGTGGCAGAGGAAGTGTTGCCAAGTGGCCTGTGAGGCACCAGGAGCAGAAGGGTGGGTATATTCAAAATCTACTCAACAATTTCAGGTGCTGAGGGTGGGGTGGGGTGGGAGGGTGGGCCAGATTATGTTTCCAAAAACAAGGAATGTTTCTTTTTGAGGACATAGTGTGAGAAAGAAGAAGAAGAAGAAACATTTAATAAGTACCTATTTTGTGCCAACACATATTTAGATGTAATACTACTTGATCCTCAAAAAAAAAAAAAACAAAAAAAAACTGGGTCTGGGTTATCTCTCTCTTACAGGTAAGAAACTGAGGCTTCAAGAAGTGAAATAACATAAGCAATCTTAAAAAGAGTTGAGAAGTATGTCTACCAAATAGAATTAGTTTGTGAACGACAGAAAACCCAGTGCAATCCATGTGGAATCACTGCAGGGCTGGCATGGCTTTCCACTGTGTTAGAGACCCTGGCTCCTCTTATTGTCTTGCCAACCTTAGCCTGTGGTGTCCCCTTCAGCATCTGAAATGACTGCTTGGTAATAGGAGGTTCACCCCGGAAGAAATAATGACACCTCTGTTTATATTCAACTGGACAAAGCTTGGTCACTTAGCTGCTCTGAGTTACAAGGGAGGCTGAGAAATGTGGCACTGTGCCCATAGGAAAGGTAAGGTTTCTATTTCTAAGGACGAAGGAGAAAAACAGATACAGGACCCACCAGTAACCTCTGCTCCTAGGTAGTTAAATCTAGGTCTCTTTCACTCCAGAGGACCCCTCCTCCACCAGTTCTACTCTACTGCCTTCCTTAAGAGAAGTGCCACTGCCCCAGAAATCCCCGTCAGGCTAAAAGTGTCCTGTGGGCAACCATGATAAGAACAGCCAGGTCCCATAGGTTCTTTTTGTGAGCCAGGCACTATGCAACGTGCAGTAGAGCACTGCCTCATTTAATCCTTCAGTGACCTCATTAAGGGGTTTCCCAGGTGGTACAGTGGTAATGAACCCACTTGCCAATGCAGGAGATTCAGGAGACACGGGTTTGATCCATGGGTCGAGAAGATCCCCTAGAGCAAGACATAGCAACCACTCCAGTATTCTTGCTTGGGAAATTCCATGAACAGAGGAGCTTGGCGGGCTACAGTCCATGGTGTCACAAAAAGTCGGACATGACTGAGTGGCTGAGCAACTGACCGACTGACTGAAACTCATAAAGCAGGAACTTCATTCTCCCCATTGTACAAATGAGGAAATGGAAGCCAGCGAGATTATATAGCATACCCAAGCTCACACAGAGAGCAGCTTCTGGATCCATATGTTGTATGGCATCCACACAATGGCAAATAGGATCTACATTCAGGCAGCGCATACTCCAAAGTCTAGTCTTTTACTTGTTGTGCTTGTCTGTTTCACGTGTATTCCCATTCAGGGCATCTGCTTCTGCAAATCTCTCTTTGGAATCCTATTCCTCAGTGTAGTCACAATGCCCTATTTCATGGAATAACCTTTTCAAGGATGCTTTGTTCTTTACATGAGAAAACCCAATTTATGTTAAGATTTGACCTGGCACAACTTGACTCCATTGAAGAGAAAAATCAGTCTTTTTTTTTTTAATCAGTTCGAGTATCAGGTGTGCAGAAAAGTTAACATAGCGCATCTGAGATTGCTTCTCCTTAGCTGGCCTTTTTGCAAAGTTGCTCTTGGCTGCCATCTGGGAACTTGGATTTCCAGAGGGTTTCCACCACCCACACTGATAAGAATATCTCAGCAGGCCTTAACTGTCTGCAAACAATATGACTTATGTGAGCACTTACTTTCCTTCTGGGAGTCTGAAATTTTGGTAATGCCCAAGAGAAGTTATCAACCTGACTGTGCTGTGCTTGGTCGCTCAGTCGTGTCCAGCTCTGCAACCCCATGGATTGTAGCCCACCAGTCTCCTCTGTCCATGGGGATTCTTCAGGCAAGAATACTGGAGTGGGTTGCCATGCCCTCCTCCAGTGGATCTCCCCAACCCAGGGATCGAACCCATGTCTCCCGCACTGCAGGCAGATTCTTACCATCTGAGCCACCAGGGAAGCCCAAGAATACTGGAGTGGGTAGCCTATCCCTTCTCCAGTGGATCTTCCCCACCCAGTAATCAAACTGGGGTCTCCTGCATTGCAGGTGGATTCTTTACCAGCTGAGCTACCAGAGAAGCCTGTCTACCTGACTAGCCCTGAATAAAAACCTTGCTAAGTCTTCAGTAAGCTTCTTGGTAGGCACTATTTCACATGTGTTGTGACAACTCCTTGCCAGGGAAATTAAGTAAATCCTGTGTGACTCCATTTGGGAAGGATTCTTACAAGCTTTCTTCTTGTTTTTCTCAAGACTCCCCGCCACCCCCACCACTGCCAAGCTTGTTTTCTACTTGCTGATTTTGCTTTGTATCCTTTCTCTATAATTAATCATAACCATAAGTATGACTATATGCTGAGTCCTGTGAGTTCTTCCACAGTGATGATAGCTGCTGTAACAAATAAACGTCAAGGCTTTAGATAGTTTATTTCTTGTTAGTGCAGAAATCAATACCAGCGCTCCTGGTGAGCAGGTGGCCTTCTACTCAGTCACTGAGGACCCAGGCACTTTCCATCTTGCACTCCACAATAAGTTGGCAGATGGAAAAAGGGACTGTGGAAAGGACATGCCTCCTGGTTAACCCTCCTCTTAACCCTAACCCCAACACTGGACCTGAGGTGACATACATCCACCTCAGGACACATTCCACTTGTAATCACTAGTCATGTGGTCCCGTACAGATGCACGGGGACTAGGAAATGGATCTTGGCTTGGTGGCTATTTCTCTGCATCAACTCTGTGGAAAGAGAAAGCATGAGTCTTTGATGACTGGCAACAGTACCATAATAGATACTTATTATGAACCTACCCTGTGCTCAACTTCATACCAAATGCTCTGAGGCAACATGAAGAAGTCAGTTGTTCATGCCTATACAGAGGGTGACATGTTAACAGGAACTGGTCACCCCCAAGGATGAGGAGGCAAGGTTCCCCTTTTCTGGAAAGTCTTCTACTACACCATTCCTCTGTGCTTCGCTAGTAACTAGTGCTGATCACTTTCATAGCACTTAGTGCACTAAAACCCACCATAATCTTATCTGACTCTCCCACTGAAATATAATTTTGAGATCACAACTTCAGTTGACTTATTGATCAGCATGTATTTCCAGTACTCAGCACAGAAAATGGCACATCTGAGATATTGGGTAAATGCGTCAATGAATGAAAGCTCAAGCAGAATAGTGAGATGCAGTGCAGTACCGTGCTGTGAGCACGAGTTACTCAAATCTTCTTATCCCTTGTGACCTTGCAAAAGTTGCTTAATTTCTCTGAACCTCAATGGTTCATTATTAGAATGAGGACAAAGATACCAACTTTGCAGGGTTGCCATGAGGATTTTCTGAGATCCTAAATGTGTATTCGGCACCTAGCCCTGTTTCTGTCTTGTTCCTGAAGTTACAGAGAACAGTTTTTCACCAGGGAATACGATGTTAGCTGTGGGTTTTTCATAGATGCCCTTTATTGGGATGAGGGAGTTCCCTTCTTTTTCTTGTTCAGTCAGTGTTTTTGTCAAGAGGAGGGATTGGATTTTGTCAAATGGTTTTCTTCTTTCTGTTGAGACAATCTTGTGGGTTTCACTCTTTATGCTATTCATGTGATATCTCACATTAACTGATTTTCAGATGTTAAATCAATTTTGCACTTCTGGGATAAATCCCACTTGGTCATGGTATATAATCCTTTTTATACATTGCTGAATTCTGTTTTCTAGTGTTTTGTTGTATTTTGTTTTGGTTTGGTTTTCAGGGGTGCGTTCTGTGTCCCTAAGTGTTTCAGACCCTTTGCTTGATTCCCATGGCACTCCCCAGAGGCCCCTAAGGAACTCCTTATTGGTTTCTCCTTGGGACAATTTCTAATAAATCACTTCCAGTCAAATCCTGTTCTCAGGTGCAGCTCCTGGGGATCAGCCTAAGTCACAGCCAGGGTCAAGGCCCTCTGTGGTCACTGTGGCCCTTCACGCACACCCACACCCCTCCGGCTAACCCAGCTCTGTGACTTTTCCCGCAGGTGATTTACGCCCTGAACACCCGCCAGGACGAGACCGAGGCGGGCATGGAGGCACTGCGCGAGGCCCACCAGGAGGAGCTGCAGCAGGCGGTGGCCGAGACCGAGGCCAGGCTCCTGCAGGCGCAGGGCCGCGTGGGCGAAGAGGAGGCCCTGCGGCAGCGCATCCAGGCACTGGAGACTGCCCTGGAGCTGCAGAAGCAGCTGACACAGGAGGCACTGGCCCAGTCGGCCTCTTGCAGGCTGGAGACCCAGGAGAGGGAGCTGAGGGTGGAGGCCGAGCACGCCGAGCGGGTGCTCACCCTCTCCAAGGAGATGCTGGAGCTCAAGGCCGACTATGAGAAGAGGCTCCGGCACCTGAGTGGCCACGAGGCGCCCCGGTGGGACCGGCTCACCAAGGAGGGTCCCGAGCCCAAGGCCGAGCCGGGCTGCGGCCCCGAGATGCGGGAGGTCCTGCTGGAAGTGGAGCGGCTGCGAGCGGAGAACCAGCAGCTGAGCAAGGACTACGCGCGGAAGGCCGAGGAGCTACAGGCCACGTACGAGCGGGAAAACGAGGCGGTCCGGCAGGCGATGCAGCAGTCTGTGAGTGAGGCCCTGTGGCAGTGGCAGGAGAAGGAGACCGACCTCCGGAAGAACTTCCAGGCCCAGGAGGCAGCCCTGCAGGCCCAGGTCCGGAAGCTGGAAGGGGATCTGGAGCACAGAGGCCGCAAGATTAGTGACCTGAAGAAGTATGCCCAAAAGCTGAAGGACCGCATTCAGGTAAAGCAGGGGCTCTTCCTACCTCCCAAGTGTGAGAATAACCATGGCCGGTAATATGAACACCTACCACTCATCAGGCACTGTGACTTCTGCCAAAGTGAGCATTATTACCTTCATTGAGTTCAACCGCATTTATTAAGGAAATATTTATTGAACACCTACTATGTGCCAGGCCAGGGCTGTGTTCAGGAGACACATGGTAGGCTGGACTTGATCCCTGTCCTTTGAGAATGGAGAGACTTACAATTTATAGATGAAAATGTAAAACTGAAATTGAGAAGCTTAAGGAGGAGTGTAGCTGGGCACACAGCTGAAAAGTGTTTGAACTCAGTTCAGCCTAATTCCAAAGCCCCTACTCACTCCATAACAACTTGCCTGTCCTAACATCCTTGAGGCTTTATATTTGTGGAAAATTGGACCAGTGACAAGTTAGTTATGGGAAGCCCATCTCTAAAAGTAACAGCAGCTAGTATCTTTCATATTTCCTGAGCATTGTTTTCTGTCCCATTTTATCTCATTTAATCCTCACTACAGAAAGGCTGAGGTTTCCCAGGCTAGTGGTAAAGAACCCACCCGCTAATGTAGCAGATATAAGAGACACATGTTCAATCCCTGGGTCCAGAAGATCCCCTGGAGGAGAGCATGGCAACCCACTCCAGTATTCTTGCCTGGAGAATCCCAAAGACAGAAGAGTCTGGCGGGTTACAATCTATAGTCACAAAGAGTCAGACATGACTGAAGCGACTTAGCACAGCACAGAAAGATTAAATAACTTGCTGAACATCACACAGCCAGTCAGAGGATGAATCAGGATTTGATGAACACTGAGCCGCTGAATTCCAGAGATTAATGGCACATGCTGTGCATTTACCCACTTTTCAGAGCTGATGTACATAGGATGTGTCTGCACAGAACCAGTGAAATGACACCCTGTCTCTTTGTTTAGGACCTGGATGTGCAGCTCAAGGAGGCTCGACAGGAGAATTCAGAGTTGAAAAGCACGGCAAAAAAACTTGGGGAGAAGCTGGCCATTGCCAAAGATAAGCTGATGTTGCAGGAGTGTCATGTGACACAGAAAACCGGTGAGATGCCCCAATTGATTTCCTGACAGAGCAAAAGTTGGCCACCAGGTTGGCTTGGCACTGCTTGCAGCCTTGAGACTGTTAAGGGAGCAGAATGGAGGGCAGGGCTCTTTGATCTGACCTGCCGGGTGGTAAGTCCCATCATGCAGGACATAAGCAAGCCAACACCCACAGCTGCCACAGGTCAGATATCTAAAAGGCATGATGCAGAAGGATCTCTGGCTCCCAGATAGTTCTCCATCCAGTCCACCATAGTGCCTGAACTTCTCAGCTCTGGCTTTTCCCTAGACTTAGTCAACGCTTTATACTCTAACGTCTTTCACACAGTGATGATATTGGATGTTCCCAATAGTTTTGTGAGTTAGGTATTGTCAGTATCCCGTGTCACAGATGAAGAAATGAACCAGAGAAAAGTTATGTGGCTAGCTTAAGGCCAGCCAGCTGGCTGGTGATAGTGTAAAATACATAGGTTATCTGACTCCAAAGTGCTTTCTTTGAGATAAGGTTAGATAACATCACTGACTCATTGGACATCAACTTGAGCAAACTCAGGGAGATAGTGGAGGACAGGGAAGCCTGATGTGCTGCAGTCCATGGAGTCACAAAGAGTTGGACATGGCTTAGCAACTGAACAGCAACAAAAAAGTGCTTTCCACTGAGCTCCCTCATCAGAACGTTCTTGAATATAGTGTGATCAGTTTGACACTGGGATATATAACAAGGGCACAAAACATAGGCTCTGCCTCCAGGGAGATTATGGGACTGTTACTTTACATGCTTTCATATCATGAGTGCATCCCAGGCAGCAGAGGAACAAGATGTCTGAGAAAGAAGAAATCACTTTGGGCTGGAAAGTGTGAGTTGGAACCAGTGGGTATGGTGGTCTTAGAAGTAAGGCATAAGTACCTTGGGGAATATGGGAAGAAACTGAGCAATTCTGCTGCTGCTGCTAAGTCGCTTCAGTCGTGTCCAACTCTGTGCGACCCCATAAATGGCAGCCCAGGCTCCCCTATTCCTGGGATTCTCCAGGCAAGAACACTGGAGTGGGTTGCCATTTCCTTCTCCAATGCATGAAGGTGAAAAGTGAAAGTGAAGTCACTCAGTCGTGCCCGACTCTAGCGACCCCATGGACTGCAGCCTACCAGGCTCCTCTGTCCATGGTATTTTCCAGGCAAAAGTACTGGAGTGGGGTGCCATTGCCTTCTCCAGAGCAATTCTAGTCATATTTAATTTTTGTTTTATACTTGAAATCTCTTTAAATTTAAATCCTTTGAATGTACATATGTTCAGGAACATCCTCAATTTTTTAACCTATGTAAAAGATGACTAGTTTTAGAAGGGAGGGCAGGGCAACTATGTGAACTCAAGATGCTGCTTGGGCAAAGGTGACAATCACCATCTTGACCATACTTGAGGCCAGAAGGCCATGGAGCAGGGATTACATAGGGGAGTTGAATAGCAGAATGGTAACATGCAGAGGCCTCCGGCACAAGGCCCAGGCCAAGGGCATTCCCAGTGATGTTGAAACTTGTGCTTACAGGTGACATGAAGACAGAAAGAGTTTCAGAGAATGAAGTCCTAAGGAAAGAGAATAATTTGGAAGCCTGCAGTCTCCATCCTCAGCAGGACCAGAACTTTGCCAAGGAATGTCCCTGCACAAAAGGAGGCACAGATACACAGGTAGTGTCTGACCCAGCCCTGGGGATGCAGCAGTCACAGCGGGCTCTGCTGGAACAAGCTTCAGAGGGAGGCCAGCCCCGAACCATGATAGGTCTACTTGGAAGCAACAGGTCCCATAGTTTCAAGGGTGAATGTGTAGGTGTGAAGTTCCAGCCAATGGCCTGCCAACTGCATGTCATTTGAACCAGGAGACTGAGAATGTAGAGGAATTCTTCCAACTCCTTATCACCAGCTCCTGGGAAACTGGAAACTTGCTTAAGATTCCTGCTATATGTTCCCAGTCAAAACAAAGCTTTTTTTTTTTTTTAAGAAAGCGCTATAGTGTGGGCTGGAATACCTGATCCTATGACAATATATGCATTACTCCAAAAAGTCCTTTTCCGACGGTGGATAAAAATGGAGTTTCTTACAAATATCAAACATATCATCTTATAAATTTTACTGTACCTTGTGATACATGCTTTGAAATCAGTAATCAACATTGTAGAAGTTGCACAAAAGAGAAATGGTGATTTCCTGTTCTCTCCACCCTGGTAGTTTTACAAGCCCTTTTTCTTTTCATAGACCAAGAAAGAAGCATGCATTGAGACGGAATATATGAAGCAAAAATATGAAGAAGACCTTCGCAAAATCAAACATCAGACAGAAGAGGAGAAGAAACATCTCAAAGACCAGCTGATGAAACGCCTAGAAGACTTGGTGAAGAAGCACACGGTGGAAATCAAGTCAGTTCGCTCATCGGTGGAAGCTGAAAGGAAGAGGCTGCAGAAGGTGAGACTCCATTCCAGAGATACTGTTCCTTTTGTTCTTCCTTGCCTCTACCTCCTTCCTTTCCTGTTTGTTTCTTCTTTCCTTCCTCAAACATTTATTGAACTCCTATTGTGTACAGATCTCAGCTAGTTCTCTGACCAAAGGAAGTTCAGTGTCTTCTGGAGGAGACAGGGCACTCCAGGACCATGAGACAGTAGGGCTCAGAGTCATTAGCATGGGGCGGAATTGTGTCATATGAGTGTTTAACTTAGGGAAATTCAAATCCTCTATTCTGCAAAAGCAGAGAGAAATAAAATGAAGCGAACACGTGGACCTGGCAGACTGCCTGGATTCAAATCCCAGCTCTGCCACCCTCCAGCTGTGGACAGTTGAGTGCCTCACAGAAAATCTCTGTGGGCCCCAGGTTCCTCATTTATAGAACAGATGTTGATAATAGCACCTAACAGAGTAGCTGCAAGGATTACGTGAAGTAATCCATGTGAAAAAACAAAGCAGATCATAGTTCCTGGGGTGTAATAGGCACTAGATGAATGCAGGTAATTGATTAATCAGTGGGTCGGCAGTGGGAGAGAAGTTTCTCAGCCTGGTACTGCTCCAAATTCCCACTAAAGGAGGTGCTTTCTGCTGAGAAGGAACGCAAAGCCTCATCCCTCGTGTTTGCTGAGGAAAGCAAGTAACATATGTATTTGAATGTTTTAGGAGAAGAGTGAAGTAAATCAGCATTATTATAAGCATAGGTGGTGCTTTAATTATTATAAGAAGGCTTCTTTCTAATCTAAGAACTTGCATTATCAGCTCTGAGTTTCCAGTGAAAGAGAATCATATATCACTGAGGAATGCAGTGTGTGGTGGTGAAAAGTAGTAGATACTCAATAAATATGTGTTGGACAAATAAATGGACTCATGAAAGCCTAGTATTGGGTCCAAGTCCTGACTCTTTGATTAGCTTTATGACCATGAACTGGTCACTTAACCTTTCTAAAAATAAAGATAATTACTTTGGGGGCTTGTTATATGCATTAAATATGGTTTTGTATATAAACTATTAGCTCAGTGCATAAACATGTACTCAAAGTTTGATAAACAGTGGTTTTACTTGGTTACCATGTGCATTAGATGATGTCATGTGTGATAATATTAGTGCCCACTATACTTTATAAAGCACTTATTCATATGAACACATTTAATCCTCCCAACAGGGTTACAAAATGAGTGTTCATATTGCCATTTCAGAGATGAGAAAACTGAGGCTCAAAGATGTTATATATCTGCCCACACAGACAGTGAGTGGTGTAGCCACATTAAAACCCAACAGCCTGACTCCAGAGCCCATGATTTCCTGCACAGGGTGGGAAGCAGCTGTACTGAAAGCACCTTCCTCCCAATGAGCAGTAACTGGTTGCACAAATCCAGCCCTCATATAGCTGAACCTTCTTTCTATCCTGAGCCACAGTCAGTGGGAGGGACGGTTACTCTCCTGGAGCTACAGGTTGCCCTGGTAACCTGTCAGCCAAGCCTGACTCTGAGTGTAGAAATTCCATTTCAGCTCTAATCAGGGGCATGGATCCATTTGGGAAATGAATCATGTAGAAATAAATTGCATTTCCTCCTGTTTTTTTTTTTTAAATTATGATCATTTCTCCAAACTGAGGACATAAATTATATAAATTAGGCCATGCAGACTAGAGGAAGGTAAAACCTTGAAGAGGCCCCAAATCAGGTATTCATGGACTAAAAATAGATACCTGTTTCCCCTGTAGAGTTAAGAGGGCACTGCTTCTTTGGGCCCTTGAGTACAAGTGTGTTATGTCTCCTGAATGCTACCTTAACCTGAAAAAGATGCTACAGGAGAAGGGCTGGAGTTGACCCAGAGGGCCTATCTGCCTTCCCTTTCAAGGATATTATTACTTAATCTTCATAGACAGAGCAGAGTACATGTCCTATAATTAGCATTTGCCCACACATTCTTAGAAGACCATGGAAAGGTTTATTGAGTCCCTACTGAACTGTGCTAGACACTGCTGCATTCTACACCTCATTTGTGTCACTTTTGATTCTGGGTGTCAGGCATCACAAACCCACCCTGGGCGCTTTAGGCAAGAAAGGAATGTAGTAAAGGGCAATGAGAAGCTTTCTGGAAAACCAGGGAACCGGGCTTGGCAGCTACTCAGTCAGTGATGAGGACACGCCTGCCACCACCTCTGAGGCCAGGCCTGCCATGTACACCGCTGACAACCACCAACAACGGGCCCTGGACGTTGCCTACAGAACTGCACTGTCCAACTTGGTAGCCCCTTGTGGTTATTTACATTTAAATTAATCACAACTAAATAATATTTTAAATTCAGTTCCTCAGGTGAGCTAGCCATACTCCAAGTGCTTAATTGCCATATGTGGCTAATGGCTCCTGGAATGGATAGCACAGTGCTTAAGGACTTCTACACATAACCTGCACTGTATTTTTGAATATTTCCATCATCCCAGAAATGTCTGTCAGTTGGAGCTGCTATTGAATGGCTGGCCCTGCTGCCCCTGGGAAATGCAGTTGCCAGATCCTTTCTGTTTCATTGACTCCAGCTTGTACACATTGATGGCTTCCAATTTGAAATCTGGGGTGAGTGTGTCTGATGGTCACATGCCCTCAGTCCTCTTTAGAAGGGGGTCTGGGAAGGTAAGTCTGACATTTTCTGGTTCTGTGGTGGAAGGACGGCTCTGATGTATCAGATGGAGAATTTCTCAAACATTCCGAGAAGGATCAGATGCTGTGCAGCTAAAAGGAAAGACAGCTCTCCAGTCCATGATTTATCCCTTACCTCAGCTCTGTAGGCAGGGGTTGCTTTCCCATTTCACAGATGAAGAACCTGAGAAATAAAGTCACTTGAATATCACATGAATTGGATGTGAATCACGGAAGCATAACCTTTGCTGTCTATGTAGTAAGCCTTTAGGTCTTTACCCTGCCAGCATCCCTTTATGGTTTATTTATCATTCATTGAATGCATAGTTGGTGTCTTGAGCAATGCAGGGATATAGGAATCAGCCATGCCTTCGAAGAGCTCACCATCTAGTAGGAGAAACAAGATATGCACTCAAACATCAGTCAAGTCAGTGTGTAAGAAGTGCTGTGCCTGGGGAAAGAGCCTCATTGTCAAATCTTGAATAAGTTAACTCAAACCATTCTAGGCCTCTGCTTTCTAATTTCAATAATAAATATGAATGTGAATGATTTTCTCAAAATTTTCTCAACTTTTTAATTTCTACCAACTCCCAAAATACTCTTTGTTATTTAAAAATAGGTTACTTAACTTCCAAATATTTAGAACCATACCAGATATCTCCCTCTACATGAATCAGCCATAGGTATACATATGTCCCCTCCCTTTTGAACCTCCCTCCCATCTCCTTCCCCATCCCACCCTTCTAGATTGATACAGAGCACCTGTTTGAGTTTCCTGAGCCATACAACAAATTCCCATTGGCTATCTATTTTACATATGGTAGTGTAAGTTTCCATGTTACTCTTTCCATACATCTCATCCTCTCCTTACCTCTCCCCATGTCCATAAGTCTATTCTCTATGTCTGTCTCTGCATTGCTACCCTGTAAATAAATTCTTCAGTACCATTTCTCTAGATTCTGTATATATGTATTAGAATACGATATTTATCTTTCTCTTTCTGACTTATTTCTCTGGTAGTCTAGGGTCTTGGAGTCAGTGCTCCCACTCCAAAGGCTCAGGGCTTGATCTCTGGTTGAGAACAAAGATTCCACAAGTGGTTTGTTATGGCATTAAGTGAGATTAAAACAAATATCCAAAAACGAGAAACCAAAGATGAACCCCAGACAAATGGCAATTACAAAATCAGGCAAATAATAATTAAAAATAAGGGAATACACACACACACACACACACACACACACACACATATATATACACACTGATGAGCAAAGTCAACACAGTCCAACAAAAATAAAGTACAGTAGATTGACCCAGCAAACAAAGGAAATAAAAAATTATATTTACCAGTTAAGAACAAAATTAACTAAAGCACAAACTAGAAAACAAAAGTAAAGCAAGGTGCCAAGTGGGGAATGAAGCAATGAAAACAAAACTAACAAATATGTAGAGAGGAAAGAAAAGAAAGAAAGAATAGATATGCAAAATTAAATAGAAGCAGATGAAGAAGATTTGTATACATTAAAGTTTAACTGCAAGGGGAAAAGAAAAGTAGGAAAGGCAAACAAAGGAATAAATGTAGAAAAAATATAATATGTTTAAAAAATTAAAATTATAAAAAAGAGGAAAGAAAAAGGGTGGGGGGGACTCCACAGAACTGCAAAAGCCCAAAGTAGAGGTAGAGGTTTATAACAATAATAAATAATGTGACTGAGAAAAAAAAAGCTCAAAAGCTTAATTAGATTACATAGTGCAAAA
>NW_011495025.1:6856550-6857158 GCF_000754665.1 Bison bison bison | reverse complement strand
GCTGTGGGGGCAGCTCGGATTCTAATCTGGTCCTACTCCTGTGTGTTCTTGCCTCCAGTGTCCACAGCTATCAGAACTATTGCATTTTCTTTCGTGGGAGCTCTCAATGATCTTTTATATATTCCATAGACACAGAGTCTGCCTAATTGATCATGTGGATTTAATCTGAAGCTTGTACAACTGGTGGGAAGGTTGGGGTCTTCTTCCTTAGCCACACTGCCCTTGGGTTGCAATTGTGGTTTTATTTCCACCTCTACATATGGATCGTACACTGGGGTTTGCTCCTCAGGCTGACCCGAAGGACTTGGGTTTGCCCCTGTGAGGGACGGGTGTGGAGGTGGTGCAGCTGCTTGGGTCGCAGGGGTTCTGGCAGCACCAGGTACTCAGGGGAGTTGGCGGCTAGGGCAGCAGGAAATATAGCGCTCTAGAAGGGTATGGCGACTGGTATTGGCCAATACACTCCAGTATTCTTGCCTGGAAAACTCCCCTCGCTGACAGAGAAGCCTGGCAGGCCACAGTCTACAGGGTTGCAAAGAGTCTGGACACAACTGAAGCGACCCTGTGTGCACAGATGCAAGACTTTTTTTTTGCCTATGGCAGCTCTGCCC
>NW_011495025.1:6830911-6856450 GCF_000754665.1 Bison bison bison | reverse complement strand
CAGTGAGAGTTGTGTGTGAAGGTGGCACAGTTGCTTGACTTGCAGGGACCCTGGTGGTGCCAAGTGTGCAGCTACACTGACTGCCTCTGCTGCAGGAGTTATGGCCCTATCAGAGGCTTTTTTTGAGCATCTTGTAGCTGGTGATCAGAAGGCCTCTTTGGCCAGTCTTTCTCCGTAGCTCTGCCCATTCAGGCACTTAGAGCGATCCCTTGCCTGGAGTCCTCTGTTGTTCCATGTGTCAAGCACATAGAGGGGCTCCCCTGGCTGGGGTCATACTCTATAGATCAGTGCGGTGCCGCAGGCACTTGAAGGGGTCCTACTCTGTAGTTCAGTGCATCAGGTGTTTGATGGGCCAGCCTCGCTATTGTTCAGATACCAACGCTGGCACGTGGGGAGAGAGAGGCTGTGGTGATGGCTCCACCGCCTACGCACGACTCAGCAGTACCACCTTGCTTCCATGGCCACCGGGCTTTCCTCCACAGGCATTTCACACCACAATCTCCTCCCTCACATCCCCTTGATCTGTCTCTCTGCAGTCAACAGCAGCCCTCGCTTTGAGATTGCTCCACAGTCCCTAAACTCCAGCTCCAAGCTGCGACGCCTTCCAGGGGACCTGCGTCCCTGTCCTGGGTATGTATGGCTGCGGCAAGGACTGTCTGACTCTCACTCCATTTAGGCTGCCACAGATCAGCTGTTTCACTCTCAGCCTTAAATGGTTCTCCTCTGATTCAGACAATTGCCCTGATGTGGGGATCAGAGCCCTACTTCAGTTCCCCCACCCACCGAGGGCAGGTCCAGTTCTACTAACACTCCTGTTTTTCCCCCTATTTCCTTCATCCTACTGAGTTTTGTGTGGTTCTATATATTCTTTTCTGCTGGTCAGGTCTTCCTGTCTGCTCTCAGCTGGTGTTCTGCACGCACTTCTGTGTCTGAAGGTATATTCCTGATGTGATGTACTCCACGCCCACCTACTCCTCCACCATCTTATTTTCCTGACTTCATTTTTGAAGGTTATTTTGCTGGATATAGAATTCTAGGTTAACAGTTTCGTTTTTTTTGGTTTGTATTTTCATCAAATGAAAAGCTGGTAGCCACTCTTACCTGTTTTCCACAGTGCATAGTGTGTCTTTTGTTTTGTGACCACTTATAACATTTATTTTCTCTATCACTGGTTTCTACGATGATTATAGTATGTCATGATATGATATTCTTTGTGTTTTTCTGTTTGAGGTTCATTGGAATCTTGAATCTACGGGTTATAGTTTCTTCTGTATTCATATTTTTAATTGAAGTATAGTTTATTACAGTATTGTCCTGTGAGTTATTGTTTTTATACAGTTTGGAAATTATAAGATCATCTCTTCTGCCTCCCCACTCTGAGTGACATTTCAGGCTTTGTACTGGTTTACTCTTTCAGCTGAACTTTACTATAAATACATACCAAATAGTAATTTTTCTTCTTGAAAAAAGGTAACATGTTTTCCTTTAAAATGTGAACTGAAATCTCTGCTTGGTGATTTTCTGTGGTTGCGTATTTGTTTTTCCCATCACAGTGGCTCCTTTATGTGTCTTTTCTTAAATTGCTAGTAACTGTGGACAATCTAGACAAGAAAGCAGAAAAATGGTGGAAGTCCTGCTTTTGCCTCTTATCAGCCTCTGGATCTGCTGTGTGAAATGGATGCAATAAAGCCATTTTCCCTGAGTATTTTGAGAGTTAAATGAGAATAGAGCTTATGAAGTATTCTGTGAATCCTATAAGTTAATAGCTCATGGAGTCTTCTTGCTGGGGTGGGATGCAACAATTTATATGTTTGAAAGCAACTATCTTCTTTTCCCTTATGTTCTTGTCTTTGTAGCTGTTTTTTCTCTTTACTTGAGTTAGGAAGAAACTGTTAATGATTCCTGTTAAACTCCTTAAGGTCACTTTGGAATGAGCTGGACATGATCATACTTCCTTTTAATCTGTGTTTTCCATGTGACTCAGAGCTCTTTGTTTTCTGACAATAAACCACATATATTCTGCACCTAAAATGTGGCTTGCTAATGCCAAAAATTACTGCAGATATCATTTATTTCCATCTGTGGGGAAATTTTTTTCCCTTTAGGTCCATTTGTCAAGGCAACAGCTAAAGCTGTGATTGATTACATGTACCCCAGAAAATTAGGCTGTATAAAATTAGAAATAGCCACTGCTTTACACTGAGTCTTTCTCTCAGGGGATTTCACTGTGCTGTTACTGCAAACATGCTTTGGCAGAGTTAGCAAGTGTCTGCACCAATAAACACATTAAACAAAACTTTTGTTCAATAAAAGACTCTGTGAATGAGGGCTAAATAATGAAGTCAAAAATCAGAATTTTTGCTGAGAGGATGGCCTTATTTCTGATGGTTGTTTAAGTTATCTCAACTTGTTTCAAACAAAAAAATAATTTATCTATTTTCTTTAGAAAATGAACTTTCTGAAACAGCAAGCCCTGCAAAAGGAGATGATGGGTTTACTGAAGACCCTGTACATGGCTGCTGCTAAGTCACTTCAGTCGTGTCCGACTCTGTGTGACCCCATAGACCGCAGCCCACCAGGCTCCCCCGTCCCTGGGATTCTCCAGGCAAGAACACTGGAGTGGGTTGCCATTTCCTTCTCCAATGCATAAAAGTGAAAAGTGAAAGTGAAGTCACTCAGTCTTGTCGACTCTTAGCGACCCCACGGACTGCAGCCTACCAGGCTCCTCCGTCCATGGGATTTTCCAGGCAAGAGTACTGGAGTGGAGTGCTATTGCCTTCTCCGTGTACGTGGCTAAGTGTCTGCATCATTTGACCCTTACAATCTAATCACATCCTTCTTTTTCTCTCTTATATGACTGACCCCAAAGACAATGCTAAGTGTAACCCCAGGGCTACTAGACTGGCCTGTGATTGGTCCCATAGGAAGTGTAAATATGTCATGTAGATGAGCAGTAGCAGCATCTTTTTAGATGCTCAGGTTAGAAATCCAGGAGTCAGAAATTTAGAAATCCATGACTTCTGTCTCATTATTCATGCTCAACCAGCCATAATGTCCATTCATTCTGTAGTTAATCCTTGAACAATGTGAGAGTTAATCCAAGTGTAATTTATAGTAGGTTGTTTGTGTCTCCAGTTCCTCCACATCCTCTGACCGCGGACTATATAGTGCTGTAGTATTTACCGTTGAAAAATGTTCACGTATAACTGAACCCGCACAGGCAGGGAAGAAGCACAGCCAAGCAATCATCCTTTCCTGAGTTCAGATCTTGACTCTTTCACATACTGGCTGCATGACCCTGGGCAAGTCATTTTGACTTCTTGAAGCTTCATTTCTTTATTTGTATAATGAACTTTAACAATACTACCTAGCTCATATGGATTTCATAAGGATCAACGAGATGATCTGTGAAAAGCGCTCAGAAAATGGTGCACACTCAGTAGATGTCAGTTGCTAATATGTCCGTCTACTCACAGTTAGAGCATAAAGGTCTATAATCAATTGTCACCATCCAACATGACATCTACTGCATTATAGCTGTTGACTTTGCTGCCTGTCTTTTCCACACAATTGTGAGCTCCTGGTGAGTAGGCATAGTGTCATTTTATTCCTAGCTTCAGGAATAGCGCCAAACACATGGTGCTGCTGCTGCTAAGTCACTCCAGTCGTGTCCGACTCTGTGCGACCCCATAGACGGCAGCCCACCAGGCTCCCCCATCCCTGGGATTCTCCAGGCAAGAACACTGGAGTGGGTTGCCATTTCCTTCTCCAATGCATGAAAGTGAAAAGTGAAAGGGACGTCGCTCAGTCATGTCCGACTCTTAGCGACCCCATGGACTGCAGCCTACCAGGCTCCTCCATCCATGGGAATTTCCAGGCAAGAGTACTGGAGTGGGGAAACACACGGTACGTCTCAATAAATATTTGGTGAATGAATAAATGACTTAATGTCTACCTAAAGTTCAGCTGTCTGGCTCTAGGTAAGTGATCACACCATTGTGCTTATCTGGGTCATTAAGATCTTTTTGTATAGTTTTTCTGTGTATCACTCACCTAGAGCCAGACATCCTGGGATGTGAAATCAAGTGGGCCTTAGGAAGCATCTTAGGAAGCAAACAAAGCTAGTAGAGGTGATAGAATTCCAGTTGAGCTATTTCAAATCCTAAAAGATGATGTTGTTAATGTGCTACACTCAATATGCTAGCAAATTTGGAAAACTCAGCAGTGGCCACGGGATGGGAAAAAGTCAGTTTTCATTCCAATCCCAAAGAAAGGCAATGCTAAAGAATGTTCAAACTACTGCACAATTGCACTCATCTCACACAGTAGCAGTGTAATACGCAAACTTGTCCAAGTTAGGCTTTAATAGCACATGAATCAAGAACTTCCAGATGTTCAAGCTAGATTTAGAAAAGGCAGAGGAACCAGACATCAAATTGCCAGTATCCATTGGATCATAGAAAAAGCAAGAGAGTTCCAGAAAAACATCTACTTCTGCTTTATTGACTACACCAAAGCCTTTGACTGTGTGGATCACAAAAAACTGTGGTAAGTTCTTCAAGAGATGGGAATACAAGACCATGTTACCTGCCTCTTGAGAAATCTGTATGCAGGTCAAGAAGCAACAGTTAGAACTGGACATGGAACAACGGACTTGTTCCAAATTGGGAAAGGAGTATGTCAAGGCTGTATGTTGCCACCCTGCTTATTTAACTTATATCAGAGTACATCATGTGAATGCCAGACTGAATGAAGCTCAAGCTTGGAATCAAGATTGCTGGGAGAAATATCAATAGCCTCAGATATGCAGATGATTCCACTCTTATGGCAGAAAGCAAAGAGGAAATAAAGAGCCTCTTGATGAAAATGAAAGAGGAGAGTGAAAAGGCTGACTTAAAACTCAACATTCAAAAAACTAAGATCATGGCATCCAGTCCCATCAATTCATGGCAAACAGATGGGGAAACAATGGAAACAGTGACAGACTTTACTTCCCTGGGCTCCAAAATCACTGCAGATGGTGACTGTAGCCATGAAATTAAAAAACACTTGCTTCTTGGAAGAAAAGCTATGACCAACCTAGATAGCATATTAAAAAGCAGAGACATTATTTTGCCGACAAAGGTCCATCTAGTCAAAGCTATGGTTTTTCCAGTAATCATGTATGGATGTGAGAGTTGGGCTTTAAAGAAAGCTGAGCACTGAAAAATTGATGCTTTTGAACTGTGGTGGTGGAGAAGACTCTTGAGAGTCCCTTGGACTACAAGGAGACCAAGCCAGTCAATCCTAAATGAAATCCTGAATATTCATTGGAAGGACTGATGTTGAAGCTGAAACTCCAATACTTTGGCAACCTGATGTGAAGAGCCGACTCATTAGAAGAGACCCTGATGCTGGGAAAGATTGAAGGCAGGAGGAGAGGTGATGACAAACGATGAGATGGTTGGATGGCATCACTGACTAAATAGACATGAGTTTGAGCAGGCTCCAGTAGTTGGTGATGGACGGGGAAGCCTGGCATGCCGCAGTCCATGGGGTCACAAAGAGTCGGACATGACTGAGCGACTGAACTAACTGAACTGAAAGTTCAGCTAAGAGGAAAAGAATATTTCATCCACTGCTCTCAGTTCAGTTCAGTTCAGTCACTCAGTCGTGTCCGACTCTTTGCGACCCCATGAATCACAGCACGCCAGGCCTCCCTGTCCATCACCATCTCCCGGAGTTCACTCAAACTCACATCCATCGAGTCGGTGATGCCATCCAGCCATCTCATCCTCTGTCATCCCCTTTTCCTCCTGCCCCCAATCCCTCCCAGCATCAGAGTCTTTTCCAATGAGTCAACTCTTCGCATGAGGTGGCCAAAGTACTGGAGTTTCAGCTTTAGCATCATTCCTTCCAAAGAACACCCAGGGCTGATCTCCTTTAGAATGGACTGGTTGGATCTCCTTGCAGTCCAAGGGACTCTCAGGAGTCTTCTCCAACACCACAGTTCAAAAGCATCAATTCTTCAGCGCCCAGCTTGCTTCACAGTTCAACTCTCACGTCCATACATGACCACTGGAAAAACCATAGCCTTGACGAGATGGACCTTTGTTGGCAAAGTGATGTCTCTGCTTTTCAATATGCTATCTAGGTTGGTAATAACTTTTCTTCCAAGGAGTAAGCATCTTTTAATTTCATGGCTGCAGTCACCATCTGCAGTGATTTTGGAGCCCAAAAAGATAAAGTGTGACACTGTTTCCACTGTTTCCCCATCTATTTCCCATGAAGTGATGGGACCAGATTCCATGATCTTCGTTTTCTGAATGTTGAGCTTTAAGCCAACTTTTTCACTCTCCTCTTTCACTTTCATCAAGAGGCTTTTTAGTTCCTCTTCACTCTAGACACTTGCAAAATTTCACCAGACATTAAGCTAGATCAAAAAGGGTAGGAATCTATAAGAATTGCCCTACTTTTAATTCATTTATCTCTTACTATTAATATGTAACTAGAACTATGCTAAGCTTGTATTAATAAGTAATGCAATGAGTCACAGAGAGGTTAGGAAATTTGCTCAAGGTCACAGAGCTAAACTGCAGCTGCAGCACTCACATGAGCTCCAGAATGTTCTTTTATCTGGATCTACTTTGCACTAAGACTGTGAGGCTGTGGGGAGGGACTGTGGAAAAAGTACTTTGTGAATCCCATTGTTTTGACTAACGTAAGGTTGCTGTTGAGAAGACCAAAGAGGAAATTTCATTGTGCTTTTGATATTTCTTTGCATCTGAGGATGTATTTGGCTCTTTGATTCATGGAACTGTGAGAATTGTGTCAATAATGAGCATTCTCTTTTCTTACTTGACACTACAAAACTTAAAGCCAGGGATTTACCCTGCCCTCCCCCAATATATATTAGCCTTTGTGGTGTCAGTTTAGCACCTGTTTTTTTTTTAAACTTTCTCATTTATATTTTTTTATGGAGTTTATGACTCTTATGAGCTTCTTTGAACCCCTTTGGGAATAAGGCAGGGTGTGTACTGTTCATGTTTTTATGGATTGTGTGGTTAACTCTTCTATTTATCATTTAGGAAGTAGAAGCACAATTGGAAGAAGTGAAGAAGAAATCAGAAAATGAAATAAAGCAGCTAGAAGAAGAGAAAGCAGCCCTAAGTGTGAAGCTCCAGAATTCATTGCTAGAAGTAAGTCCTGAATAAACACTGTGCTTGGGAGTGATGGTTCTGGACTCCAGGAGTTTTTGATTAACCAAGGTGCCAGGAATTTCAGGAAGTCGCCCTGACTTTCTTACATTTAGCATCCTTGCAAGGAAGAAAAAGAGTTTAGCCTGACAGGAAGATGATCTCAGGGGCATAAATTCAGCTGCAAGTAACAGAGAGCCTGATTTATAGAGACTTAACAAAGAGACACTTAATGTCATACGTAAAAGAAGGAGGCAGGAGGCTGCTGGCGTTGATTCTGTGACTAAATAATATCAGATCTGGAAAATCTGCAAAGCTCTTGGTCCCGCCATCTCCCCACCTCCTGGCAGTTTTCTGGGCAGTAGATACTTCTGCCTTTGTGGACTCTTTTCTTCATCAAAAAGAATTTAAAATTTTAATTTGTAACCGCATTGCCATAAAGGTGAATACAGCAAGGCTGCGTTTTTTCCTTTGAATTTTGAATGAAAACATGTTCATGATCCCTAAATGTATCACAGGTCCCTGATACTGCATGTAGGAGAAGTTGGCTCAGATTCCCCTTGGTTGTGAGAATGACTGTCACTAACCAGTTGTCATGTCCAAATTTAAAACAGGAAACGAGTAGGGGAAGGGGTGACCAGGCCTGCCTACTTCATTAGGAAAACAAAAGGGTATAGGAAGCCCCTAGCTGACTCCTACTCCCGCTGGTAACATCTGTGCCAACTGGCTAGCCTGGGAAACCAAGGATTTAGCCATCAGGCCTCCATGCTGGAGGCCAGCCAGAAGAGTGGGATATGAAATGGATGTGAACCAGCTGAACTATGGGGTTTGCTTCTTAGGCCCATCTGTCCAAACCACCCAGGGACCAAGTTCAAAGTTTAAAAGCACTGTGGACAGTATTACTGGGGAGAAGAACTTGCCACTGGACTCTATTCATCCTTCAGTGCTATTAACACTGTGCCAGAACTCCTGGGCAGTTTTTTGCTGTAAGTTCTACCTACCTCATAGTGATTGTTAGGAGAATTAAGAGTTAATACTGTAAAATGCTTAGGTCTGTGCCTGACACAGAGCAAACACATCATTAATGATGGTCTTTTTATATTTTACATATGTCTATTGAGTGTTGTTGTGATTCTAAATGTGCATCTGTCTGCTCCATGAGATGACAGCTCCTTGAAGGCAGGGACGATATTTTACCTTACCATCCTGCTCTCAGGCTGTTTCTTCTCCTCCCCACCTTACACCTAGCATGGTACCTGAGGAGCAGTAGTTTCAGCAACATCTGAGTTTCCTTTATGGTTATTAGCCTTGTTCTTCTCAAAGTATAGAGCTGGGAAACCAATCTGTTTAATTCATACTCTACGTTTAGTTAGTTAATAATAACATCATAATTAAGGTCTTACAATGTAATAGCATCCTGTAGCCACCCTTCTCTCATTATCTGTATAATTCTTAAACATTGTTCCTTTTCTTTACCAACTAACTTTGTAAAAAAGAAATAGGGTGGCCTTCCAGGAATGGTATGAAAACCAGTGGAAACCATGCTATAGCTTTGATATAGTTATATGGACTTGAGTAATTTAAATGGAAGTGTTGGATATTGTAAACATGCCAGGTTCATTGACTTCTGGAGGAACTAAGCAACTAGCTCACTAGAAATGGCCCCTCAAGAAGCATGTCTGGGATTTGTCTAGTGAGACACTGTCCTCAGAAGTGATTGACTCAAAGGAACAGGCTCCCAGATTAATGACCACAGCCAGGTGGTAAGACTGCCTCATCGCTGAATATTTCTATTCTTCTATTTTAGGTTTTAAGGCTGGAAGAATTTATCCAACAGAATAAGGCATGTCCCCCAAGAGGCGATGAAAAGCCCCAGGAATTGGACTACCAGCACTGCAACATTTTAGAGACCCAGGTAATCTCTAGCTTTTTCTTCTTTAATTAAGGATATTTTTCTTCTCCTTTTCAGCACTTTGGTGTCCCCAGTGACACATGCTGGCATTAATGGGCCCTTTTATTTCCCCTCTCAGAGCTGCCAAAATGCCTGGGGAAAAAAAATCATTACAAAATCAATTTGCAACAACCATGAAGAAAATAGAGTTCTGAGTAATTATCTGCATGGTTTGAAAAAGAACAAGGCTTGTCAGATAAATCTTCCCTCCCTCTCTGGGAGCAGCCTGGCTGGCAGACAAAGGGGCACTGGACAAGAGTGGGGTCTTTGGTTCTGCCTGGAGCATGAATCCTAACAGTAATCACAATGCCCCCTTGCATCCCTCCGCATCCACATCCATATCTGTGATATCTGTTACTCTCACGGTAGCCCTCCCACATGATGCTGCCCTTTTGTAAGGGATAGTACTTCGGATAGAATCTAGTTTCTGTTTGTCTCTGTCAAGCTCATGCTAGGCTGTGTTCTTTCCCCAGGGTTGCCAAAATGAATTATCACACCCTTGGGGCTTAAACCACAAAAATGTATTGTCTCACAGTTTTGAAGACTGAAAGTCCAAAATCACAGTGTGAGCAGGGTTGGCTCCTTCAGGTGGCTCTGCATAGAGTCTCTTCCATGCCTCTCTCCAGCTTCTGGTGGTTGTTGGCCTTGGCACTCCTTGGCATTCCTTGGCTTGTCACCACATCACTCCAGTCTCTGCCTCTGTCATCACACGGCCTTCTTCACGGTGTGTCTCTGGGTCCTCATATGGCCTTCTTATAGGGACGCTAGTCATTGGATTTAGGGCTTACCCTAATCCAATATGACCTTATTTTAACTAATTACATCTGCAAAAGCCCAGGTTGCAAGTAAAGTCACTTCTCTAGGTGGTGGAGTTAGGACTTCAATGTCTCTTCTTGGGGGCACAATTTAACCTAAAATATAGGCACTCAGTTAACATTCCTTGCATAATGTCAGAAACATAAATACTTCCTGTGAAGTTCATGTTTGAGTACCCTGACCTGAAGGACCCTCTTGGTTCCTATTTCAGCTTGCCTCTTAATCTTTACACCTGGCACCATAAAAAATCCATTGCCTAAATTTCATATATTTTATTGCTGCCTCAAATTTTCAGCCCACTTCAGACTCCAGGTGGGAAAACACTATGTAGGTGAGTTTGAATCTCACTGCTTTGACCTCATTGATTAATCCACCCATTACCCTGTGCTTGCGTGTCTTCAGAAACTGTAAGTTCTCTTTGTTGATTCCAGTCCTGTTTTGCAAACAAAAGCCCTACTGGGATAACCCATATTTAACCTTAACCACATATTCACCAGGATAGAAATGAGTCAAAAATCTAGTGGCTATGGATTTGAATAACAATATTGGTCAGTTATACAGCGCTGTCTCCATTCATGACTTCATTGGAATTTGTGTAACCCTGTAATGTAACCATTTTACAAAAGAGGGAAATGAAGGACAGAGAAGTTAGGTGACTCACTCATGGTCACAGGCAGATAAGCGGCCGAGACAGGATGGAGCTAGGTCTGTGGCTCTGATCCCCTACTCTTCCTGTAAGAGTATCAACACATGTCCAGAAAGCCTTCCAGATAAAATAGGCTATAGTTATATGTCTTGGGATTAAGTAGAGTGGCCAGGACTCCCCACATTTCCTCCTCTGACACCCAGATGCAGCCCCCATTGCCCCTGCATAAGCTTGGAGGAGAAATAAAGGAACACAGGTACGTTTATCAGCAGGGCTGGCCCTTCCTGACTGAGGCCATCCCATCCTTTCTGAAAATGTCTACTTGCAGAACATGCAGGTATTTTCATTCTCTGTAAGTTTCTCAAGAATCAGCCTCATGAGCTAGCATTCAACAAGAAGAACTCCTGGCCCTAGGGACAGCTGAATTTTCACCAGTACCCTGTGGGATTTCCCAGAAAGGTTCTTCCTCAAATATTGGATAATTTCTCAGATCCTCAAAGTGACTGCGGTAGGGAGATGGGACAGAGTTGGCTGGGATTTTGAGTGATGAGATTCAAATTAAAGGAAGGTTGATAAGCTAGAAATAAATAATAATGAAGCTCCAGAAGATTATACAGCAGGCTGTATTTTCAGGCTGTATTCAGGGAATACACACACACACACACACATTTTAGGTATGTTCCAAGACTGACGTACAAGAGCCAGAGCTTTCACTGCAGCTCAAGATCTCTCAGCCTTGGCACTTGACTTTCGGACTGGGTGATATTTTGTTGTGGGACTGTCCTGTGCATTGTAGGATGTTTGGTAGCATCCTTGGCCTCTACCCACCAAATGCCAGTAGCACTCCCTTTGCAATCAAAATGTCTCAACCAAAAACTTCTCCAGACATTGATAAATGTTTCCTTAGGACCATAATCATCCAATTGAGAACCACTGCTGTAGCTAAAAAGGCAAGTCCTAGAGAAGTTTAAGGGCTACAGTCCATGGGGTCGCAAAGAATCAGACATGACTGAGCAACTATACACACAGAAGTTTAAATACAAGTGCATATTGAAAACCTTGGGTTGGTTCATCATGAAACTCGGCTCTCATCTGACCCTTCTGGGTCTAGACAACAATCCTTCCAAGAGCTCAGTTCTAGACAGAAGTAAAGAAGGAAGAACCTTCATGAGTATCAGTTCTGCTTGATCAACTCAACATGTATGTTATTCATTCATTCCACAGTCATCTGTGAAAAATGACAGAAACAGTACATGTAAGTGCTCAGTAGGTGCTGACTCTTACCATTGAAGGATTTGCTAGGTCCAGTGCTATGAGAAGCTTGAGCTTTGATAGACTTGCTGCATTGCACTCCATCAAGGTTGTCAGTGCACCCTCACGGCAGCACGTGCAAGTGTCTGTTTCCGCACAACCTTACTGACACAACAGGTTACACAACTTTCTGAACCTGGTCAAGCTATATCAGAGAAAATTTATATTTTAGTTCAGATATTTTTGTCCAGCAAGATCTATGCCAACAAAGCGAGTCAAAGCTTTGCCAAGACCCTAGAGGTACAAGGTCCAGGCTTGTGTGGATGGTGCGTGAGCAGTGCACTACAGTGCAGTGAACCCTGCACCCACACGGGACACAGCAAAGATTGTTCTTAGCTGTTCTGACAGAGCATTTCAGTGAGTCAAGAGAGAGATAAATAATAAGGCGGACTGAGAGCAGACTTTTCACTCCATTCCCAGAATACACAGAGGGAGGGCTGCCAACCCTGGGTGTGACTCTGTCCCCACCATAGACAGCTGAGACTCCATTGAGCCTTTTATCCTGGCTTCTCATGTCTGGCCTCCTTGATTATCTTAGGTTCACAATGTTCTTCATTAGTTTCCAGAAAGTCATGTGACTCTTGGTAATTTTCACAGAAACTTTTTTTGTGGAAGTTTCTGGTGTCTGGGTGAGCCAGGGACAGAGAAGCGGTGAAGTTTTCATAGATCCTTGCCTGCACCTTCTCCAGAAGAAACAGGAAAGTCATTGGTGGTCATTATTATTCAAGTCATTTCACCTCAACAACTATTTCTGAGTGCTGTCGTTAAGAGAGGACCAGGGCTGGATGAGTAAGGGTGGTCTTCAGAGAGCAAAGTAAATATTACATAATTACCTCTCTGGGATCAGTTTCCTCACTGTTGCTAGTGGCAAACAGATCAAGTACCAAGAACATAGTGCTATACACAGTCCCAAACAACAACCCTATGAGGCAAGTATTATTATCCTCACTTTACAGATAGGGAAACTGAGGCCCAAAGAGGAACACCAGTGTCCAAATTACAGTTCTGTACTGCTTTTCATTAGGAAAGTGGCAGACATGATTCCTGTCCTCCACCCCAGAGACTTGTAATAAACGGAAGAAAGCACATGAAGTCACTTTTCAAAACTGTTAAAAGAGTCTATAATGTAAGGTAACTTTGTAGTACCTATTACAGTCCCTTGTAATCATTTCAGCAAAACCCCATTGCATTAGGTGTTCTATTTTTAAGATGCACATAATGCTGCCTTTGAAAAATTGTCAAATGAACTTGAGAAAGACTTTCACTATTTCCTTCCTGAAGATTTCCTGGGCGTGGGTGTTCCTTTAAAATAGAAACAACCCAGATGAGGTTCACTGCCTAGAAGATGAAAGATGAAGACCTAATGTGACTGTGGGTTTAAAATAACCAGCCATTTGCTTGGGAGGAGTTGGGAGGAGGCTTTTGCAGTGGATGGTTAGGGGAGAAGCAGAGCTATTTATTTTCTGTGCATACTTTAGTGATGGAGAGAGTCCTGGACAGAACCTGAGAAATGCCTGATGGGGAATGCAAGAGCGTGTATTAGGGGCGATTAACTCAGGATACACCCAGAGTGGCTCAGTGTTGGTCCTGGGAGGCGCTCACTGGGATCCCAAGCAGAAAACCAGAAAAGGGATGCTGGAGAGTCTGCCCTATTTGAAATTCAGAGAAATGAGTATTGGTGAGCTTGAAAGTGCTCTTTCAGCCTACTGTTCATTTCCACGGTCAGGTTCATTTGAGAAATATTCAGATGGCACCCCACTTCCTTTGGAATGATACACTTTGACCCAAAATACGAGGTACAGAAGGTGGGGTGGTGAAGGAGGTGAATGCTTGCCATTTATGTGGTCTATTGGTCCCCTCTGCTGAACCATTAGTTTGTTGAAATCAAGAATTATATCTCTTATTAATCTCTGTCTTTCCAGCACCTAACATACCCACATGTGGCAGATGTTTGCACCTCCTTGTATATTAACTGATCCATGACATGCCAACTGAATGAATGGAGCTGAGGGTACTGTTTCAAGCTGGATTAGGAACACCTTCAAAAATTAGCCTTGGCCAGAGGATGATTTAAAGGAACACTGCTGCTGCTACAGCTGCTAAGTCGCTTCAGTCGTGTCCGACTCTGTGCAACCCCATAGACGGCAGCCCACCAGGCTCCCCCGTCCCTGGGATTCTCCAGGCAAGAACACTGGAGTGGGTTGCCATATTTGCAGGGAGCGAGAGGACTCATCTCCTTTTGGGGGGAAGGATATCCTTGTCTTTGTTTTCCAGGGAGCTGGAAGCAAGTGAACAGAAACAGAAAAATTACTGAGTATTTCTCCCCGTTGATTTGGGAAGCAGCCTTCATCTATCAGGTTGATTTTAAGTGTCTGATTTGCAGATACTTTTCAGCAATACGTTCGTATCACAGTTTGAACTCACCCAGTTAGGCCCTGATACTGGCAGCTGGTGATCATGCTAACACAACAGAGTGCCAGGGCAGTCACATGGAAGTCTGGACTTTTCTGACCTTGGATCCCCCTCTGCAGCACAAGGACAGGGTTGTCTTCATGCCCACCTCCCTGAGTTGCCAGCGTCCATGAGTTACTGCATAGAAATGGATGGGTGCTCCACTGTGGGGAGCTGCTGTGGTCATCTGAGTGCATCGTCAGCCTTTTTTAAGCATTTTCTGTCCTCTCTTATTTCTGGACTCCTGCCCAGGATGCCTTTAAATAAATCAGTGGTCGATAAGGTAGCCCAGAAATTACATCCTGCACATTCTCTTTCACAGCCTTCACAGTGGCTCAGAGTGCATTTGAAATTCTTTTTCATCTTCATAACTGTCATGAGATCTTTGTCCATTATTCATGTTGCTTTAAGTTCCTTCTCCCTTTTTCCTTGATCAGTCTTAGCAGTAGTTTGATGTGTCTTTTCAAAAAGCCGGCTTTCAGATGTGCCAGTCAGATCTGTGGTTTTCTATGCCATTAATTTTGTCTTTCATACTTCTTTCCTTCTACTTACTTTGGGTTTATTATGTTATCCTTTTTCTAACTTCTTAAATGTTCTATAATAAATACACTTAAGGCTATAAATTTCCCTCTCAGTGTATGTCTTTAGCTGTATCCCAGAGTTTTGAAGTTTATCTCACTTTTTAAACCTACTTTCTTTACTGTTTTCTAAATTTTTTGCATTGTCATTAGATAATGTGGTCTATAAAATGTCAACATTCTAGCTATGCTGAAATTTGCTCTGTAGCCTGCTGTGGAGTCAGTTTTAAAAAAAATACTTCCTATGTGATAGCCAAAAAGTATATATTCTGTTTGATTGTTAAAGGTTTGTTGTTGTTGTTCAGTCACTAAGTCATGTCTGAGTCTTTGTGACCCCCATGGTTAAAGCTTATATATTTAAACTCTAGTTCTGGTGTTCACTGTATGACCTTGGGCAAGGTTCATCACCTTTAAAATGGTATGATTCTCACCTCATAGAGTTGAGGGTGCACACTAAGCATTATATAAACATTAACATTGATTATTGTTCTTTTTTAGCTACTAGTTTCAGCTTATTAATCTTGTTCAAACCTTCCATTTCCTAGCTTATTTTGAGTACCTGATATATGAGTCTCTGAGAAGTGTGTATTAAAATCTCCCATTATAAATTTGCCTGTTCTTCCCTACATTTCTGAACATTTTGCCTTATGTTTTCAGGCTCTGTTGCTAGGTCCCTATAAGTTCATTATTAGAGCTTTGTAGTAGTGATTCATTTTACTAGGCTTTCCTGATAGCTCAGTTGGTAAAGAATCAGGCTGCATGCAGGAGACCTGGGTTCGATTCCTGGGCCAGGAAGATCCACTGGAGAAAGGATAGGCCACCCACTCTAGAATTCTTGGGCTTCCCTTGTGGCTCAGCTGGTAAAGAATCTGCCTGTGATATGGAAGACCTGAGTTCAATTCCTGGCTTGGGAAGATCCCCTGGAGAAGGGAAAGGCTCCCTACTCCAGTATTCTGGCCTAGAGAATTCCATGGACTGTATAGAACATGGGGTCACAAAGACTCAATTTAATAGGGTAGAGATATTCATGTTGAACTGAGTCAATTCTTATTTATTGTGATTACTGTTATCATTAGGATTGTTACATCTTAAATAAGAAGAAGTGGGATTTAAACATAGGCAATTTGCTGCCAGAGCCCAAGTTTTAGATGACGGAAGGTCTCTTGGTTGTGGTGAGTGAAGTGAGGAAGCTAGACGTGTAAATATCATAGGGTAGAGCATTGCAGGTGGCAAGAACAGCCAGTGCAAAGGCCCTGATGAAAGTACATGCTTGTTGCTTGGAGGAGGTAAGACCAAGAGTTCAATTATGGACATGTTACGGTTTAAGAAGTTTATTAAGCATCTGAATGATGTCTGGAGGGCAGTTGGATATACAAGTCCAGAGTTTAGGGGGAAACTTGGAAATGGAGATAAACTTTGTCATTAGTATCCATGGAACTAGATGAGACACTAGGGAGTAAGACAGAAAAGAGAAGTCCAAGGACTGAGGTTTAGGGCAGGAAAGGAGGAGGCTTTAGCAGAGGAGACAGAGAAGGAGTAGCTGAGAGAGAGGAGGAAACCCAGGAAAGGGGGCTGCGTGGAGGAGGGAAGGAACAGATATTCCAGTTCTGCAGAAAAGTTCGATTAACTGAAGCCCATGGAGTGACCATTGGGATTTGGCAACATGGAGGTCCTCATTGGCCTTGACGTTGGTGGCCTTTCATAGACATTAGAGTACATAGAAGGCAACCAGAGCAGTTTCATTCTGTGTCGGGGAGGGAGGGGAGCCCAAGGCCCCATCTTCCAGTCTCAGCTTTGCCTCTCTTATCACCAAGGGCATCTCTCATGGTCCCTGGAGTCTGGTTTGAAAACCAGAGATGTAACCAGCCACTTTGTTTTACAGCTGATGAAGCTCAGGGCCAGAAAAACACAAGACTGGCAGAGACACATAATTAGCAGAAAGCCCAGGTAGCAATTTATTCTTATTTAATGAGATTTCTCAACTAAGAGATCTATCCTAGCCTGTCTTACAGTTTTCTGTGGACAGTGGTTACTGTAACAAGTAGAAGAATCAAAATAAGAAAGTCTTCATTTTTCTATCTCTGCTGAAAGAGGAAATGATAACATGAACAAATTCTATTGATAGAAAATTCCGAAGCCTCATTATTAACTCATGATTTCCGTATTGTCCTCCCACCATACCCCACTTCTCAAGGCTTCTGATCAAGTTCCATGTTTTCTCATCCTGCATTATAGGATGTAGCAGACTGCCACCTGTAATATGAGTATAATAATAATAGCAGTTGCTCACCCTTATAGACCAGTGGCTGTTGCTGGCACTGTTCTCTGATCTCCACAGCAGCCCCAGGGTTGCATTTCATTTCCATTCCTCTCTGATAGAAACCCTGGACAAGCTACGTGCTTTAGTTTCCCTCTCTGTGCTTTACTTTCATCAGCTGCATGACATGCTTGCTAGACTGAAAAGCAGGATACAGGCATCAGGGCTGACACTGCTCCTGAGCCAGGCAGTGGGCTCAGCACTGAATCATCACAGGCCTGAGAGCTGCGGGGATTGCCGGAGGCTCTTTCTCCTCCGCTCTCTGGTTTGGTAAACCACAGGTTGGCTCCAGGAACTTTACTTTAGTCTCATCTTACAACTGTTTTTCCCTTAGGATCCATGCTTGAGACCGAATGAACCTTCTCAGACTCTGCCCAGAGGAGAGGAATATCAAGATAAGTTAGCAGCTGAAGAAGGAGCCAGCAGCGACGAAGAGGAAAGGTACAGGAGGACAGGCAGGCTTCCGAGGGCTCCAGTGAATGAGAACTCACACTTGAAGGATTCATTCGTTCATTCTGTCCTCACATATTTGTCACTGCCCCATGCATGAAGCTTAGGGAGGGAACAGAAATGTCTTGTGTGCCTCCAGCACATCTAAGGACTTTACCTGAATTATTTAATTGTCATACCAACTCAGAGAGACCGTTTTATAGATTAAGAACCTAACACTCAAAAAGGTTAATAACCTGCCCCAAAATCAGACAGACCTGGACTGGCCCAAACCTCTGCCTCCTGTTCTTCCAAGTGTTCTTTTACTAAGTGAGGGACATGAGGGAGCTTTGTCACAGAGAGGAACTCTCCCTCGTTTATCACCTATATTAGCTTTTGCTGCTCTAACAAACATTCCCAAAATATCAACGATTTTAGCTCGTCAGTCAGCTATCTTTATTCTTGGCTCTGCCAAGCTCTTCTGGTTTTATATGACCTTGGCTCCTGACTAACAGTCTGATGTTATTGCTCTGCCCCAACCACGGATAGAGTTTAAGTCTGTTCAGATGCCATCCCATTCTGGGACCAAGACTGATGCATTAGCCTCTATCCAGGGCATGTTGTTGTCATGGTAAAGGGAAAAAGCTCAAAAAAGCTGATGAAAACATGCAGTGCCTCTTAAAGCCTACACTCAGGACTGCACGGTCTCATTTTTATCCACATTCCATTGGTCAAAGCAAGTCACGTGACCAAAAACTAATTCTCTGAGCAGAAGATAATATGCTCTCCACAGGTCTTAGTTTCAGCTGCTATAACAAAATATCATACAACAGAAGGTTATTCCCACAGCCCTGGATGCTGGGGATCAAGGTGCTGGCCCATTCAGTTCTTGGTGAGGACTCTTCCTGGTCTGCACATGGCCATCTTCTTGTGTCCTCTCATGGAGAAGACAGAGGCAGCAGACAGTGTGGGAGGAGGTCTCTCTTGTATCTTTCTTACAAAGGCACTAATCTCATCATGAGGGCTACTCTCTCATGACCTAATTACCTCCAGTGGCCTCATTTCCAAATACCATCATATTGGTGATTGAGGTTTCAACATGTGAATTTGGGGAGACACAATTCAATCCACAGCATCAATAAGGCAGTTGGTATTTGCTGAGCAATAAAGATCTGTCACACCACCTCACAAGTTTCTGATACAGTAGGTCTGGGTATATCCCAACCCTGTGTCTTTTGAGAAAGCTTCCCAGGTGATTCTGAGGCTACCACAGTTATACTTCACTTCCCCACACTAATGAACAGCTGTGTGGGGTCCTGACAGATGACATGGAGTCCATGCTACCATCTGGTAGCTCTTCAAATAGTCCTGGTGAGAGCTTTCTTCCTGGCTTGCACATGGCCATCTTCTCATGTCCTCTCATGGAGAAGAGAGAAGCAGCAGATGATGTGGGAGGAGGTCTCTCTTTTGTCTTTTCTTATAAAGACACTAATCTCACCACGTGGGAGATTAGTTGTCATAGTCTATTTGGACTGCTTAGCAAAATCCCATAGACTGGGTGGCTTATGAACACCATAAATTTATTTCTCACAGTTATGGGGGCTATAAAGTCCAAGGTCAAGGTGATGGCAGTTTCTGTGTCTGATGAGGACTCACTTTCTGGCTTATAGAAGGCGTTTCATTCTGTCTTCACAAGGTGGACGGGCAAGGGCCTCTTTTATAAAGGCATTAATCCCATTCATGAGGGTCTCACCTTCATGACTTAATCACCTTCCAAAGGCCTCATTTCTTAATACCATTAGATTGGGCAGTAGGCTTCAAAATAGGAATTTTGAGGGGACAGAAACATTTATAAGCTAGAATTGAGGAAGCAAAGCCTACACCCCTAAATCATATCAATGGCAATGTTAGGTACCCTATAGTCCTGTGAACTCTCTAGCTAATAATACCTGCCCAGCTCCCTCCAGATTCTGTCTTGGAATCTATGAGATGTGTAACCATAGCAGTTAAAGAGCACAGACTCTGGAGTCGGGCCTCCAGACTAAATGCAGGTGCTGTCACTTACCCCTGGAAGCTACAAATCTTATTCTGTTCAAAACTAACAAAGGGAAAGAAATAATCTTTACTGTGAAAATACTGGCAGGGATTTCAAGAAGTTTCTAAGGGGCCCAGCTTGGGTCATTTGTCCATCCCGGAGCCAGTCATTCTGACCAAGGAGATGTCTGGCTCTGATGGACCAGGTATGTGTCAAATGCCCTTCCCATGGGCCAGTTAAGGATGAGGGCAGAGTTAGCTGCATCTGAACCTTGTGGACTAAACAGGATCACTATGGAAAGAGAAGAGGCTGCCCCAAGGAGAGGATGCTGGGCAGACCAACAGTAGGTGATCACAGCAACCTTGTCTTTTCTCCTGTGTAGCTTTGTTGGTAAGGAGGTTACTCAACTACAGAAGAAAATGAGGAGGTGTGGGGTCTGTAAGCTTCTTTCATGGGGGTTTTAGTTAGAGTGTAAGAACTGAGAAGTATAGAAAGATCTACGGTCAGAGGCTGCAGAACAGAACAAACACATTGGTTCTTTAGGGGTGAGGTTGCATATTCAGTAGTTAACCCCTTGAAGGTTGCTTGTCAGAGAACTTTTGGCATAGTGGGTTTTCCATTAGCTGTTGATTTAAGGTGGGGGTAGCAGGTCGGATGGGCTTTCCTGGTGGCTCAGTGGTAAAGAATCTGCCTGCAGTGCAGGAGACCTGGGTTCAATCCCTGGGTCAGGAAAACCCTGGAGGAGGGCATGGCAACCCACTCTAGTACTCCTGCTTAGAGAATCCCATGGACAGAGGAGCCTGGCGGGCTACATTCCATAGGGTCACACAAAGTTGGACATGACTGAAGCGATTAAACAGCAGCAGCAGCAGGTCAGAATCAACTTCAGTGGGAGCAGGGGAAGTCAGAAGAGTCTGCTATGACTCGCTTGTGAGAGATGGTAGGATAGGATCAGCTTTTTAGGATACGAGGGAATTTGACACAAGAGAATAGAGTAAGAGAGGGAAATTCTCATTAGTGGTGTTCCCAGGAATGATGATGTGGTAAATATAATAATAGTAAATATTTACTGAATGCTGGATTAACCCATTTAATTTTCATTAGGTAGATACCATTATTGAAGTACTTCATTTTAAAGATGAAGGAAACTGAAGAACAGAGAGGTTAAGTGACTTGTCTTTCTACTTATTCTGCCAGTAGATGGTAGGATCCAGATAGTAGCCTCTCTGGCTCCAGAACTAATGTTTTTAACTACATCTCAACTTAGGGCAGCTGTTCTTATGCCATATGAAGTTCCATAGTTTTCCTGTTTTTCTAAGATCACTCTCTCCTTTAATACTCAGTAAAACGACTGAACTAGCACTTCCAGCTGTGGCAGGGTAACTGGTCCTAGACTTGCCCTCTTTCTGTAGACAACTTTAAAAGTGAGCAAAATAAATAACAACTCTTTTAGGAACAGGACAATATGCAGAGAAGGACCATGTTCTTTAGAAGAGAAACATGAACTGAATCCCATAATCACTCCACATTTTCTCCTGCCTCTCTGACTGGGGACAGTGCCAACCACAGTGCAGAGAAGTGGAGGTAAGTTGAGCTGAGGAAGCAGACATCAGGGCTCAGGGCTGCTAGAGCAGCTGGAATTTGTAAGGTAGGGTACCAGAAGAGAAGATACTAAGTGAGGGTATAGGGGACAGAAATCTATAAGAGTTTTCTGTAGGTCCTTGCCAGGAGCTTGAGTGAGACTCATGAGGCCTAGGAATATGCTGCTGCCATGGTGCTGAGGAAAATGAAGGTACTAGAGATGGGCTGCTAGGAGACATTGGATTCCAAGATCAGCCACAATGAAAAAAGCCTTTCTGAGCTCTATGAGCATTGAGTTGAGACCTCAGAAACAACACATTAGGAGTAAGAAACACACCCTGTGATAAGGGCCACACCCTACAATGTTGAACTATACATGCTCTAAAAAAAGACAAATCTGGGCATAAAAAGATCAGAAAGAACCTTGAGTAATTTAACTGGCTGTCACAACAAAACTAAACACTTTTGAAAGGAATTCATAATACAGACTCCTGGTACTATATTATCTACAGTATTGAGCATTTGATGAAAACATTATAAGACATGCGAGGAATCAGAACAGTATGACTTATAATCAAGAAAAAAAATCAGCTAATAAAGCCTAAAATGACCTAGATATTGGAATTAGCAGACAAAAACTTGAAAGCAATTATATGAGCTATGTTCAGGGAAAGGATTGTTATAATGAGTGAACAAATAGAGAATTTCTGCAGAGAAATGAAAACCTTGAAGCAGTGGAAATTCTAAAGCTGTAAAGTACAATATCCACAATGAAAACCTCGTTAGATGTACTTAACAGCAAATTAAAATCACAGAAGAAAAGTTTATTGCTCGAAGAAAGATCAGTAGAAACCCTCTTATCCAAAGAATGAGGGGGGAAATTTTTTTTTAAATGAAGAGATTCTTAGTGACTTGTGGGACAATATCAAATAGTCTTACATGCATGTATTTGGAGCCCACAGGTAAAAAGGGAAAGAAAATGGATGAGGAAAAAATATTTGGAAAAAATGACCAAAAATTCCCCCAATTTGATGTGGGACACCAATTTACATATTCAAGAAGCTCGGTGCACTCCCCACAGAATAAATCTGAAGATAACAATGCCTAGATACATCATAGAAAATCTGCTGAAAACAAAATATATCCCCCCAGATCTTACAAGCAGTCAGGTTTTTAAAAAGACAAATTACATACAAGAGACAGTTGGCTTTTCATGAATACTAATGACAACTGACTTCTCATCAACCTTCTAGGCTCATTGTGATGAAAGCCAGAAAATGAAGCAATATCATTAAGGTTATAAATGGAAAAAAAAACAAACCTGTAAAATCCTAATTTTAAATCCAGTGAGAATATCCTTCAAAAATGAGAATGAAATAGAACATTTTCAGGTATATAAAAGGTAAGAGGACTTTTCACCAGTTAAGCTGCAGTATGAGAAACAGCAGTGGAATTTATTAAAGCTGAAAGGAAATTACAGCAAATTTAAAGTTGGATCTACAGGAGAAAATGAAGAGCATCAGAAATGGTAAATGTATAGGTAAATATAAAAAACTACTGCTTTTCTTTCTCTTTAATTTCTTTAAAAGACATATAACTACTTAATAATTAAGCAGTATATTATGAAGTTCACATTGCATATAGTTGAATAATATATGACCACGAGCACAAAGAACAGGGATTAATGGAATTATAGTATTGTAAGGGACTCATATTTTATATGAAGAGGTACGATGTTAACTCTAAGTAGGTTGTGATAAGTTAAGGATACAAGTTGTAATCCACAGAGAAACATTAAACATTAATACAAAGACAAGCTTAAAAAATCCAACAAAAGAACTAAAATGGAATCATAAAATGTCAGGTAGGTAGATAGAAAAAGAACAGAAGAACGATAAGGAATTGGGCAATTAGAAAAACAAATAAGATGTGGATTTAAACCCAATCATTTCAATACTGATCATGTAAATGAAACAGAGACATCATTTAAAAGAAAGAGATTGCCAGAGAGGATCAAAATATCCTAGCACGTAGGACATTTACTACGTGCTATCTGCAAGAGAGAGATTTAAGTATAAAGACACTGTTATGGGATGAATTGTGCTGCCCCATGCCCCCCTCAAATTCATATGTTAAGGCCCTAATCCCCAATATGAATGCATTCAGAGATAAAGCTTTAAATAGATGATTGATTTAAATGGGGTTATTAGGGTGGCCCTCACCCAATATTTCCTTGTAAGAAGAGATTAGTGCACTCGTAAAGCAGACAAAGGGGCAATCACATGAGGACACAGGGTGATGGAAGTTGGCTATCTGCAAGCTTCAGAAGAGAAGCCTTAGAAGAAACCAAACCTGCTGACTCCATGATCATGGACTTCTAGCTTTCAGAATTATGAGAAAATTAATTTCTGCTTTTTAAGCCCTTCAGTTGGTGGTATTTTGTATGACACACCTTATACAGACACAGATAAGTTGGAAGGTAAAGGGATAAAAATAGATATACCATGCAAATACAAAATGTAAGGAAGCCAATGTGGCTATATTCATATCAATGTAGACTTCAGAACAAGAAGTATTACCAGTGATTAAAAAGGGATGTTTCACAACAGTAAAGTGGTCAATTCTTCTGGAAGACATTACAATCCTAAATGTGTATTACCTAATAACAGAGCTTTAAATAATGAAGCAAATACTATGAGAACTAAAGGAAGAAATTTGCAATCATATCTGAGATTCTGACACCCTTTTTTGAATATTTGATTGAATGACTAGACTAATATCAGTAAGGACATAGAAGATTTGAACTACACTATTAACTAACTTAATCTATTTTATATCTGTAGACAATATGCTGAAAAACTACAGAATAAATTTTTTTCAAGGCACTTAAAACATTTGTCAATATAGATAATCTAATATTCTTCATGAATGCAAAATCCTCAATAAAATGTTTGAAAATATGAAGCAGTATATAAAAAGAATAATACATCATGACCAAGTAGAGTTTATCCCAGGAATGTGTGGTTGATTGAACATTTGAATGGCAATCATGTAATTCATCATATTAAAAAATAAAGGGAAAAATAAATAATCATATCAGTAGATGCACAAAAGCATTAGACAGAAGTTAACATCCTTTGATGATAAAAACTCTTCAATCCATGAATAGAATTTCTTCAGCCTGAAAAAGATCATGTATGATAAACATGCTTAATGGTAAAATATTGGACACGTTCCTCCAAAAACTCAGAATAAAGCAAAAATTCTGCTCTCACTACCTATCATTGTCCTGAAGGTACTAGTCAGCCCTGTAAAGCAAGAAAAAGAGCTACAAATTAGAAAGGAAGAGTAAAAATGTCTTTATTTACAGACAGAATGATCATAATTGAATACTCAGTGTTGTTAAGAACATAATTTACTCTGAATTGAGCTATAGATTCAGTTCAATCCCATGTAAAATCCCAATAGCCCTGTTTATAGGAATAAACTGCTCTGAACACAGTTATATTTAGCATAGCTTCCAGAAGTTTGAAGATAACCTAAGAGAATTAAGATGCAAAGAAAGAAACCATTCACTTTATTAAGTACTTGACTAATTTTTTATTTGTATTAATATACAATTAATACAATGTGCCAGACATAGAGTTAAGCATTTTTTAAGATATTTACTCTATTAATCTTTATAACAATCCATGTGAAAGGTACTAATATTAACCCCATGTTTTGGAAGAAGAAACAGTTTAAAGAGCTCAGACAAAGTAACATAACCATTTACCAGTAGTAGAGCTAGAATTTGAATCTGGGCAATCTGGCTCTAGTGTCCATGGTCTTAACAACTTTGCTACACTGCTCTTAACATCCTGACCTTCCTTTCAGGGGTCCCCTCTGTCTATGTTGCTAGGCCTTTTCGCCTCTGCCAAGTCAGAATCCTTCTTATCATGGTCTTTCTTCACAGTCCAGGGCCCTAACTCCCTAACCTGTGGTCTTCTGGCCTGATGTGTTTGCCAGAGGAAGCAAAATGTCATTGACCTCCCAGCAGTCTCTGCAGAGATGCCCACAGTGCGGCATCCTTTTACACTGTTAAACAGGATAAATATTTAACTTTACAATCAGCCCATCACATTTGAATTTCTCAGCTGGTTTAAAAGCTCAGAACTGAGTATAGAAGAGTCTCCTCCAAAAATATTTGTCAGCATCTCTTCTAGAATGCAGAAACTACTGCAGCTTTAAACCAGCATTGTCTTGTCTC
>NW_011495025.1:6758724-6830811 GCF_000754665.1 Bison bison bison | reverse complement strand
TGTGTGTACTTGGGAAAAGCCAGTTAAAGCTATGTGTGCTTTGAAAAGTGTAAAGTACTGTATTCAAGTAGAACATCATTTTTTGTTATTTTTTTCCACATTCATGAAAAGTTGTGAAATTAGACTACAGAGACCTCTTCTTTTGAAGCTTCCAGGGATGCCATATAAGTAACTCTAAGCTCTCAGTCATTCTGATAATTGATCATTTATTAAGTACCCACTGAAACAGATACCCAGTGATTCCAGCTGAATATTGACAGTCTCCCAAGTACAACAGCACTTAGAATTGTATGTCAAATAGCTTTTTCAAATCTAGGAGAGATGTCTCTCATTCCATTAGTGCCATCAGAGCTCCCTCCTCCCAGCCCAAGTGGCTGGGATGTTAGCAGGGTGACCATGTCATTTCCAAGCTGGCATCTTTTGTGATTTTGACCTCCATATCTTCAAAGGATCGAAGCACCCATCAAGGAGGGAGGTGACCTGCAGCCTCCATTGGGCTCTTTGCCAAAGGAGAAGGCACCAGAAATTCAGCGTCTGCAGGAGGAGTGGCAGAGCCAGAAGGCCAGATTGCAAGCCCAGGTAGAAGGATGGCCTTGGTGGGGATGCACCCTCATGCTGAGTGAGACCCTGCCTCTCCCTTATTCTTGCAGACAACCTTGGAAATGCATGAGGGGCTCGATTCTTGTCCAAGCCGGGGAGGGCAGTCCAGGTCCAGGGCAAGGTGGGCTTCTTGGTTCTGTTCATTTATTCATTTAACACCTGCTATGAGCCAGGAACTCTTCTAGGTGCTTGTGTATTATCAGTGAGCAAACCAGACAAAAGTCCCGCATTACAGGGCTTGTATTTTAGCAGAGGAGGTGGACACTGACAGTAAACACTGGACATAAAAAATGAGCACTTACAATATTAGAAGATGTTAAGGGCTTTAGCAAAACGAAAAAACTGAGCAGGATAAAGAAGATTGAGTGGCTGTCTGGTGATGAGGGGTGGGTATAATACCAAATAGGATTGTCAGGGAAAGCTTCTATAAGAAAGGGAGATTTGGGCACGTGGGGCACGCAAGGGAGGCTGCTGTACAGATCTCTGGAGTGTTTTCTGGTCCCCTCTTGATTTCTCTTGGATGGCAAACATCCCAGCCCTTCTTCTCCATCCCTGGTATCCATGGCTGTAGCTGAGGAGCCCCTAGGAGGGCCAGCTGTCCCCGGGTCCTTCAAGCTTGCCGCTTCTACCCGCCTCAGCATTCTCATGGGTAGGGGAGGCTCACGTGGGCTGTGGAGACGTTCAGAAAGCTTTGATGTTTAAAGAAAATCCCAGGCAGGGTGAGGGTCCCAGCCTGAGGTTGGATGCCCTGGTGGGCAGGTCTCACAGATGCAGCAGGCCCTGGAGCAGTGTGCCACAAACTACAGGGAGGACCTGCGGGAGCTCAAGCAGCTTTCGGACCACGAGCGGGAGCAGCTGCGGCATGAGCTTCAGGAGACCATCCAGCAGAATCAGGCAGCGAAAGCCCAGCTTGAGGCTGCCCACAAGCGAGCTCTCTGCATGCTTGAGAAGGCTAAAAACCAGGAAGTCAAGGTAAAGGTGTTAACGATGATGTCCACTACCTACTACTGAGCTCTTGCTGTGCGAGCACCTGCTCAGCATTTTGGGAGGAGCCTGTCGTACAATATCTCCAGTCCCCATATTCATCTTACAAGGTCATTATTATCACATTCCCTTTTTCTGGATGAGGAAAGAGGCTCAGAGAGGTTTGGCAACTTGCTTAGGATCACACAGCTAGTAAGAGGCAAGACAAGGATTCAGACAGACTCAGGTCTGTTGAACTTCTGGTCATCTGCACATGACTTTTATATCATAAGACCAACTTCTCTTTCATGACTTGGGCAATATCCTGCAAAACAAATACTAAGAGCCCCCAAAGGGAAAAATAGATACCAGACTCAAAGTACTTGAATTCAAATGTCATCAAACATCTCAGCAGCAATAGGGAAGCTAGAAGATAATGATGCAATTCTGAGAAATTCAATTAAAACCATGAATAAGGGTGATAACTGAATAAAAATATTAGACACATGAAATATTAGGAAAATTACCTCCTATTATCAGTTTATGCCTCTTAGTTCTTCAGTACCTACTTGTGATAATGATCTGTATTTAAGCATTTCTGCTCCTTTACAGAGCACAGTGTTAAGCTTTGTCAGTAGAGGGTGCTGGAGGCACCTTGCAGGAGGAAGGAGGCTTCCCTCCCTGGTTCTGGAAGGTGCATGTCTGCTGTTTCTGGCTTCCACTGCACACCTGAAAAGTGTCCTGGGTGTGTGGGGACGTTGATGATACTCTGCCCCAGTGACCTCACAATAATCTCACAGCCCTGGCCCAGACCCAGTGACTACCTTCCTGTGGCCTTGTGATGTGGACACCACAGACTCCATCCTCACACTTGCTGACCCTGCCTCTCTCTGAGTTCCTGAGTTCCTGTCCATTGCCTGCTGTCACCTGTACCTCAGAGGTTTGTTTCTTGCAACCCTCACAAAGCAAACACTGTCTGCTCCGGCAGCCCTCACACCTGCCCTGGTGCCCCCATTCCCTCTGGGCACCTGCCCACCTTGGTTCACCTGCACAGGTGGAGGGTTGCTCCTGCTTGACTCTGGCCTGGGCAATCCAGCCATCTCCATCAGTGAACTACCATCAACCTTCTCCAACAAGGTCTGGATCCCAGGCTGGGGAAGGGCTCCCCATTCCAAGCTTTCCCTTTCTTGGATGGTCTCACTCAGCCTCAGAACACCCTTCAGAGTTCTTTTTGCATCTTCCATACACTTTTCCTCAGGAAGTTCCTTGAGGAATATCCCACCAAAACAAAGGAACATACCAAAAAAGAGGGAATAAAAGAGATCTAGCATACAGGGAATCTGGCACAGGAGAAAGGTTTCAGGAGCCCAGCTGTGCCACTAACAGAGCCTAGACTGGAGTCTAGACTGGAGCATGAGGACGGAGGGCTCCAGAAGAGATGCCTCCATGGAAAAATAGGCTTGATGGCTTCTCTGATCAATTTGGCCATGTGAAAAATTGTAGTGAACGTATTTTACAAAGCTTTTAGAGGTTGTAGGAAGACTTGGCCAAAAATCCAAAAAATAATAATAAAATACAGTAGTTATTAATGCAAGGAAAAACAAAACTTTGTATAAGGTAGACTTTTTATTTATTTCTTTATTTTTGGCTGTGCTGGGTCTTGTTTGGTGCACGTGGGCCTTCTCTGGTTGCAGTGGGGGCTGCTCTCTAGTTGCGGTGCACAGACTTGTCATTGCCGTGGCTTCTCTTGTGGCCAAGCACAGGCTCTAGAGCACACAGGCTTCAGTAGCTGTGGTACACGTGCTTAGTTGTCCTGAGGCATGTGGAATCATCCCGGACCAGGGATTGAGCCCACATCCCCTGCATTGGCAGGTGGATTCCCAACTACTGGACCACCAGGAAATCCAGGGTAGATTTTAATAATTATAATTTATTTAGCTCAGCAGTAAATGGCATTTACTCACAAGAAGGAAACATTGAATATATTTCACTGTATTTAAAAAAGAAATATAACAATATTTGAGGAATGGAAGAGAAAGAATATATGAGACCAAAATCCTCATCTACCATAATAGAAAGACAATTTGTAATTTCTAAAATAATCAAGTTAAAGCAGAATGGAGATACTGTCTTGTTATTGGTGGTAAATATCAGAAGAAAGAACTAAGAGTTCCAATGGCTACCTCCAATAGACAGGATGCAGAGAGAAGAAGAAAGAGGGCTGGGAGGTGCTAGTTTTCATTTTTAAAAGTGGTATTTGGCTCTTTATACTGTGTTCATGCATTGCCCAGATAAAAATATAAAAGAAGCTTTTAGAAAAATGAGAGAGAAAAGAATGAGATAATGCATATGGACTGCTTGACACTTAGTAGGTGTCAGAATTTGTGAATTCCTTTTCTTCTTTTATTCTCTTAAATCTTTCTCCAGCTTTGCTTTCAGTCTGCAAGAGCTAAGGCTGCCAAGTTCCCCACATTATTCACTGCTGGGTCATGCTGGGTCATGCTGGCCTTTGTGTTGGCTTGAGCTTTACCCCTCCAGGCCAAAGGCCTCAATCCCTTGCAGGAGGCAGAGGAAGCGTAGAGGCCTGTGGTGGGAGAGGGGGGAGTGTGCTCTGTCCATTGGGATGACCCACGGTTCTAAGCCCCAGTCCCTAGCAGCCATGGAACCAGATTCATGGAGTCTTCATTACTGGCTCCAGTCTACTTGGGGTGGTTCCAGAATGAGACCAAAGTGTTTGAAATTCTCACTGGAGATGGTAGACATATGATCATTCCTAATACAGGATAGTCATTGGGAGTGAGATGCCTGGGTTCAAATTCTGGGTCTGCCACCCACAAGGAAAGGGAGCTTAGGCTTCCTTGTGCTTCATTGTTCCCTATTCATAAAGTGAGGCTAGTCACATGTACCATACAGAACCATTGAGAACATCAAAAGAGAACTCACCAGAAGTGCTTAAAGCAATACATGACTAACACAATACAATACAATACTAACTACAGCCCATAGACTGTAGCCCCCCAGGCTCCTCTGTCCATGGGATTCTCCAGGCAAGAATACTGGAATGGGTGCCATTCCCTTCTCCAGGGGATCTTCCTGACACAGGGATTGAACCTGGGAATCCTGCATTGCAGGCAGATTCTTTACTGTCTGAACCACCAGAGAAGCCCCAGGGCAAACAAAAAGTTGGAGCAATTTGCCAGGGATGAATGTCTGGCTTGATATAAAATCTGGCCAGTAAACCTTGCATGATCCTCACTGCCAAGGACTTCTGAGCCAGAAGGCAGGCAAGGCTGACCTAAAAAGAGATGGGCTCCATTTTTTGCAAACCTTTGCTTCAATCTCTCCATTCACATTTCCTTGGGATTAAAATGTCACCAGTTGGAGTGCTCTGAGCCTTGCAGCAAGTACAAGAAGGGGAAAGTATCAGAGAGTTTGAAAAGTACAAGACTTTTCTGTCTAGATAAACTCACCAGGGGATGACTGGGTTTCCCATGATAGGAATAAGACTGTTTCTCCCCATTTGCTGGGGAGCAGCAAAGCAAAGACGCTGCTGCCTTCTAGTAGCTGCCACGTCTGCTCTTTCCTGATGGGAGCCCCGTGCATTTGATGCAGTCCCATTTCTCACTGTTTCTGGAGGTTGCTTGAGGGAGCAGGAAGGGCTTGGGCCCTGGATACCATCACCCATGGGTTACAATCCTGCACCCACCATTACTGGTTTTCAGTTAGGGCACTTTATTTTTCTGAGCTTGTTTCCTCCTAATCCTGTATCTTTTCTGTGTGACCTTGGGAAAGCTAATTCATCTCTCTCAGCCTCAGTTTCCTCACCTGAAAAGTGGGATGTGTTAACTGGAACTCTTTGTTGCAAAAGTAATAGAAACTATTAGTTTTTTGTTGCTGCTGTAGCAAAATTACCACAAACTTGGTGGCTGAGCACAACACAGATTTATTATCTGACAGTGCTGGAAGTCAGAAGTCCTAAAATCAAGGTGCTGACAGGGCTGTGTCCCTTCTAAAGGCCCTAGAGAAGAACCTGTTTTCTTGCTTTTCCTAGTTAGTGTCTGTCTCTTTCCCCCACCTCCTAACACCAAATCCCCAGTGATTGTTCCAGTTTTGAACAGCTGTCCACTCTGGTCCAGTCAGCTGTGAACCAGCTAGTTTCACACAGCACAAAATGGCTGCTGTGGCCAGGTCCTTACTGTCATTCCAGATGAGTAGGGGAACAGTCACTGTAGCCTGATAAGCCCTCCATTGGGGAGTAGCAAGTGCTCAGGGATGCCCCCGACAACGAGGAAGAATTAGGCAAAGGGGACAGGTCTCCCCCTCTGTGCACTTTCATGCCTCCGTCCTCCCACTTGTGCCCACAGGCCACAGAAGAACGCCTGAAGAAGGAATCCAGCCACAGCCTCCAGATCCAGCACCAGGCGCACCGGCTGGAGATGCAGGCCTTGGAGGAAAAGGCCCGGCAAGAGCTCCAAGGGGAGTTGGAGAGGATGCAGGCTCAGCAGGCACTGCTGTTAGGTATGCATCAGCGGTGCACGCATCAGGGGTTGGGGCAGCAGGGTGGGGGTAGGTAAGGACCAGGGTGACTCTCCTGGCTCTGCCACCAACCAGCTGCGAGATGTGCATCAGGTCACACACAGCCTTGTTTTCCTTTTCTATGAAGTTAAGTTGCACTTGTCTGTCCATCATAGAAGTGTTGTATGGATTTGATGAGATATTAAATATAAAATGCTTAGCATATAAATGAGCCCACTAACTCATATAAATGAGTTAGTGCAGATAATATTATCATCATTATCTTCGTCATCATTACTGAGCATTAGCCAGATCTCAGCCTTTGTGAGAGTTTCATGCTGCTGCTGCTAAGTCACTTCAGTCATGTCCGACTCTGTGCGACCCATAGATGGCAGCCCAGCAGGGTCCCCCGTCCCTGGGATTCTCCAGGGAAGAACACTGGAGTGGGTTGCCATTTCCTCCTCCAATGCATCAAAGTGAAAAGTGAAAGTGAAGTCGCCCAGTCGTGTCTTAGCGACCCCATGGACTGCAGCCTACCAGGCTCCTCCATCCATGGGATTTTCCAGGCAAGAGTGCTGGAGTGGGGTGCTATGAGATGGCCTCAAACTCTCATTTCTAAAGATTTCTGTAAAGCTGGGGACTTAAGCCCCCAGGATTCTGGGTGTGCCTCTGCTTTTTTCCCTGCCTTCACATTCTCAGCAGGAAGCTCAGTTCCTCTTCAGTTTTCACAGCAAAAACTTGTCACACAAAGCATTCTGGAAGTTTCCAGAGGCAATAAAGATCTCCAGAGTCAAACTGCATGGGCTTGAAGCCTGACTGTTCAGTGTGCACTAGCTGTGTGACCTCAGGCAAGTTGCTTAAGTGCTCTGTGACTCAGTTGCTCGTCTGTAAAATGGGAATAATAGTATCGCCTTCATTGGGCTATTACAATTACATGAGTATATACATGGGAAGTGCTTAGAATAGCGCCTGGTAAATGCTGTATAAATGTTCACTGTCATTACTGCTGAATATTCCACCTTTGCATGGCTGACTGTAAGGGGCTCTGTCTGTTTTTGTAGATCATCTCTATCCCTCACTTTCTCCTTTACTCTCATCTTCTTTCTCACTCTTAAGAGCAAGACAAATGTTCTCCTTATTTCATGTCTAGCATTAAAGACCATATAGACCTTTTAAAAAATTTCTTCAAACCCTGACAGCGCTCTCCTTAAGAGAGTTTTAGGAAGAGTATTTTCTTTACCTCCATAAGTGAATAAGATCTACTTGCTGCTTGATTTCATTAGACAATATGACATGCTCACTGCATGTCAGCACATCAGCCTGTCATGTTTCCAGATGAAGGAGAGAAAGAGTCCCACAGATTTCCCAGTTAGCAGCTACCCTGGAATGGAGGTGGCCACGTGGGAAATGCCAAAGTTTCTGTCTTCTTCATCTTAAGAAGACACATTATACAAGATAAAACCCAGGTTGTACCACACTTCTCAGGAACCAGACGCCCCAGACTGAGATCAGGCTGGACAACCCTGATGAGTCCACAGCAATCATCTTTGCTGCCCCGTCCCTGGCCTCTCTGACCCCACAGCAGCCTGGTCCTTACCTAGATGAAAGATTCTAGAGAGACCCTGGGGACAGACTGGCATGCTCAGCACAAGTCCCAGGAAGAAAGGGCTTTGTGGACTCTGTAATGATGATAGCAAATCGTGGGCTTTGTGGGTGGCACTGGGTGGGGGGAGCACAGACCACCACCAGGTGATACTAGGACTTCCTGGTCCAAGTTACTCCCCTTCCATCATCCGTGTGAGACACACCTGACATGCAGTATAGGTCACTGTGTGAGGAGCGGGAAGGGTGAGTGTCCACCGGGCTGCCTGACGCACTGTGGTGGGTACCTAGATGTGCTGGTTGAATAGGTGGATTGGCAGGTGGAGGGATGGGGGTGTAGATGGGTAAATGAATGGATGGTGAGGAAATATGAGAAAAGAGGGGCAGGTAATGAATGAACCCTCTGTAGTTCATGCTTTGCTAAAGGGTTTTATTACACATATTTTTATGATGAAGGATTTCAAAAATTGGGTTGTGTTTAAGCTGTAGAAATCACTATTAAAATCCTAGAGGAGAAGGAAGATGATGAAATAAATTTTTCAACAGAATAGCATCAGAATAATTAAACTTTTATATGTGTTTAAATACTGTCCTTTCAGGGAAGCATAGTAAACTTGTGGGAAATCTCTTACAACTGGGACACTTTCATAATATCATTAATTTTCACTCTAAACATCTTTTATTTATTTTACAAATATATGTTGAGCACTTGCTCTATACTGAGTCCTGTACTATGTATCTTATGGTGTCTGGGATTATTGGAACAATGTTTCAAAAGTAATTTGCAGTAACTAAAATATAAAGTCTCAAAAGTCCATAATGGAAAATAAAGTATCAAATTTACTAGCACTTGAAAATCATATTCTCTTTAAAAATTAATAACTCACTGAATACTGTCTACTCCATGAGAAAATGTTCTTTTCGAAATGATTATTTTATTTGCCTTTTGATCATGCTGGGAAGTGTCACACTATCAGAAATCACCCACAATCCTCAGAGGAGAAATTGTACTTCCTGGTTGTACTGGTCCCTGAGTTAAGGACGGCATGTACGTTTCTCCTGGATGATTCTGGTTTTCACAATGACTCTGTTGGGATGATATGCCATCCCCTCCCTGCTGTCCACAATCCAGCTAGGAACTTACATCCATGAGAAGGAGAACCTGTGATTGTTTGTCTCCTTGAGAATTAGCATAAATATATGTCAACATTTCCAATTTGAGACCTGTACTTCAAGAAGAGGCCACTGGGTCATATGCTAATTCCCTGTTCTTAATTTTCTGTCTTGGTGCTGAGGCCAAGTGTTGCCTCAGGGTTCAGCTCTGGATTCAGGCTGTCCCACCCCCGATCCTAACCAACTAGCAATGGTTAAGCAGGTGATTCTGAGGGAAGAAGAACCACGGAAAGTGTTGAATTCTGACACTATGACTTATTAGCAGTATAGCTCTGGGCTGCTCAGCCTTTCTGAGGTTCTGTTCCTTCCTCATAAAGTGGGAGGGATAATACTGGATAGGATGGTTGTAGGGTTTCACTGAAAACACTTTTTAAGGGCTTAACACATTTAGTACTCTATAAATGGTATTACTGTTGCTGTTCTCTTGAAACAGGTAAGTTTGGGGAACGTGAACCAACACCTACAGCTGCTCCCCACCCTAACCCACCCCAGACTTTGGCCTCAGCATGCCCCTGACCTTCCACTGCTCTTCCTTTTGCAGAGTCCCTGAGACAGGAGCTGGCAGAGCAGCGGGCTGCCTGCTCTGAGCACCAGAAGGACCTGGAGGTGCTGCAGACTGAGCTGAGGGCCCTGGACAGCATGGGCAGACGCCAGGCCATCACCCAGTGTCCAGGGGACAGCGAGGACCATGCTGGGACTTCAGAGGTCAGCACCCCTGCCCTGCCCACACCCTTCTTGGAGCAGCATCAGGGAGAGGTTCCAAGTGCTCTTTCACCCCCTCTCCTTCCACAGGCCTGGGGGATACTTCATGAGCCTGCAGGTTCCCATCTCTGGAAAGCAAAAACAAGTTTTAAGTACAGCCTGTTATTTTAAATTCAGATGAAATAGCATCTCAGGGTGTTGGTGACAGACAGGCGCTACAGACAGCCCATCTGGATCACTCCATTGACCTGCACAAAATTTCTCAGAACACCTCACCAAACAGACTCCTGCCTAGATGTCCCTTGTTCCCATGAATGGGGGATGTCTTTCTGTCACTAAAGCTCTGAACTTTCTGGTCAGACTTGGCCCATCATTTTCCTTCTTGCCCATCCATAATTCCTACCTTGCTAGGTAGCACAGGGACCCCCTAACACCCAGACATCTCTCCCTAGCCCACCACATTGGGCCTCAGGTATCCATCTAAGGCACCTCTGTCTAAAGCCTTCAGTGGCTCCCTGCTGCTATCAGAATAAGCTCCCAGTGCCCAGTCTGATGTTGAAAAGCCTTCAGCCACTGGCTGCATTTCCCTCTCTACTCTAAATGTGGCCTCTGCCTCCTGCCTCAGTGCCTTTGCGTGTGCCCTCCCCCCTGCCTGGGACCCTTCCTCCCTTTTCAGTGCCCAGCTGATCCTTCCAGGCTGGGGGTCTCCCATCCACACCCATGACTTCTCTCCACCCTCTGAGTGCCTGGAGCACTTCCTGTTACTGCAGCTCAGCTGGCACCCGCATCTACTGCCTGTCCTGTTAGGGACCCATCGCTACATGGATATCCTTGTTTCCTCGACCGGACTACGAGTCCTTTTAGAACAAGCCATGTCTGTCCATCTCAGTCCACCCCAGCCCCAGCACTTGGCACACAGCTCTGCACACAGAAGAGTCTCCACCAGAGTACGCAAATGGCCATGACTAGTTGGTGTCCCAGCCCTGCTGAAGATCAGAGGAACATGGGGATCATTCATTCCAGATTTTGCTGGTACTGAGAATCTGAACACAATTTCTGTGTTGAATGAGAATTATTAACAACTGATATATCACAGTGAGTTCAGCTCAGTTGGTAAAGTCTGCTGCTGCTGCTAAATCACTTCAGTCGTGTCCAACTCTGTGCGACCCCATAGACAGCAGCCCAACAGGCTCCCCTGTCCCTGGGATTCTCCAGGCAAGAACACTGCTGTGGGTTGCCATTTCCTTCTCCAATGCAGGAAAATGAAAAGTGAAAGTGAAGTCGCTCAGTCGTGTCCGACTCTTCGCAACCCCATGGACTGCAGCCTACCAGGCTCCTCCATCCATGGGGTTTTCCAGGCAAGAGTACTAGAGTGGGGTGCCATCGCCTTCTCCATGGTAAAGTCTAGCAGAGGAAAAACAGAACATGATCCATTAAATGTTCTAGATTGGTGGGAGCCACCTGGACCTATGGTAGGGGACAGGGGAAGTGTGGGATGGTGACAGCTGGTGGCTGGAGGGTTCAGTAATAGGCCCACTGCAGTGAGTGACAGGCTCACCTGAGGGCTATAGATAGAGACTCAGGCTGGGTGGAGAGACAGTACCTGGTCATCAATGTGCCGGCCTCACCTACATCTCACTGGAGGGAAGCCCTGAACACTCATGGAGAAACAGCAGACTCTGGATGATCTCCCACACAGAGAAGAAATGTATTCATAAGAAGGAATAACTCCAGGCAGCAGGAATGAAGGGGCAGCAGTGAGGGGGCAGGCAGAATATAAGGATGCACTGATGGATACCACTGCAGGTAAGTGGTGTTCCATCCACTGGGATCTTCTGAGAGCCCCATGAAATAATTCTCAAATCTGTCCCAGCCAAGGACAGAGAGGGATGGACTTACCCGTCAGCTTCTCTCTCCCTCTAGTCAAGGGTGGCCCCACAGAACCTTAACTCAGCACTTCTGGGTCACACAGATGTGAGTGCCAGGTGGTGCCCATGAGTGTCCCACACCATGTGCGCCCCAGGGCTGGAAGCAAGAAGTATGGGGCCTAGGCCACGCATGCCCCATCTGCAATGCTGTTCAGTCTTCGTGTGGAAGGAACAGGCGCACAAACCTTCAGGCACGTTTGCGTGGCCTTGAAAACTGCTACATTCACCAATCGGGGATTAACTGTGCCCCCATTTAATGTTGCACATAAATCTTTATATTTCTGTCTAAACCTTGGCATTTCAAGCATCATTTCACAGCAGGCATTCATTTGGCACCTACTGAATTCCAGACACTGTGCTAGGTGGTATAGAATTGGGAAGATTCAAGTGGAGATGGCTCCTTCCTTTTCTCCACCTGCTGGTCTGATAGAGAAAAACAGCACTTCAGCAAATCAGTGCACTTCTGTGTAACCTCTACACAGATGGGATCTGGCTCTCAGAGAAAAGAAAGCTCGTTGCCTCTCCCCCAAGGAGATGAGAAAGTATCACCAAGGCAGGAATGATTGGGTGTGGAGGGCACTCTAGGTAAAGAGACGGGCGAGGGCAAGTGTGGGGCAGTGGATTATAACTGCGGTGGCCTCAGAATCACCTGGGACGCTTTTCTCAGAAGACACAGGGCTGAGATCTATCCAGACTCACTCTTCCAGAAACTTGGGAGGAGGTGTGATAGATCGTTATCTTTCAGCAAATATTCACTCTCCCCTTCCTCTGCCCTCTGTGGTGTTGCCCCAGATTTACATGTTAAAACCCTAATCACCAATATGATGGAATTTGGAAATGAAACTTTGGGGGATAACTAGTGAATTAATGTCCTTACAAGAAGAGACACGAGACATCCCCCCACCCCCCTACCCCCCGCCACCCCCACCCCCACCCACACACACATAGACTCCACAGAAGTGGAGTGTTGGGCTTGTTTTGATTGAAGCCACATTCTTGGCTCACCAGAATCATTCGACTTTTCTAGAGCCAAATTTGGCCAACTCTCAAAGCTGAAAACTTCAAGAGACTAGACATTAGCTCCTGAATCAAGTGCGGAATTTGGGCTCTAAGCTGGGTCTTTGCCGCGGTACATCTATGGCCCTTGTCTGCCATTGAGTCTCCTGCAAACGGTTCTTCTGGCTGCTTTCTCCCCAGAAGGAGGGCGGCCCGGGCCAGGCGGGCTCCCCCAAAGGCAAGAGCGCACCGGAGCTCCAGCCCAGCGAGGGATGCAGCCTCCGGGAGGAGAACTCGCAGCTCAAGGAGGCAGTGAAGCGGCTGCAGGCCGAGGTGGAGCAGCACCAGCAGGAGGCGCTGCAGCTCCGCGACCAGAGCAGGTCGGGCTGAGGCTCCCAGCTTCCCTCCCTCCCTCTCTCCCAACTCTGCCCCTTAGTGAGCCTCTGGGGTTTAAGATTAGGTTACACCATCGGCATCTTCCCAAAGAAAAGACTCCCTAGTAGCCAGGACTTCACTGGTGTTACTCCTTTGACCCATGGAAGGTATCAGTGGTCTAGGAATTCTAGATCTCAAAACTGCTGCAGAGGATAAGCCCTGAAGTAGAGGGAGGGGTCGATGCTGGGTTTACCCTATTTCCCTACAGATCAGGAAATTTATGGAATCAAACTTAATACCAAAAGTATCCTTAAAACCAGCCTTAGGGAGATGGTGCAGTGGCATAGTTTAAAAAATAGTGCTGTGTGCTCCTGTTAATAGCTGTGTGACCTTGGGCAAGTCTGCTAACCTCTCCTACCTGTAAACTAGGAAACACTACCTCTCTTGGGGCTATTATAGATGCAGTGAAACATATAGGAAGATGCTTACCACGGACTGACCCTGGTACTTGGTAAATTGTAGTGATAACTATGATTTTCTTATCTAGCTTGGATAGCCCTTTTTCCATCCTGAATTCACAGCCTTTTTTCACCTTGATGGAAAGTTTATAACTACAACTTTAATTTTGTTAATGGATATAGGACTTTTCAGGTTATCTGTTTCTTCCTGAGCAAGCTTTGGTAATTTGTATCTTTGAAGGCACTTATCCATTTCACCCCAGTGTTTGAATGTCCCTGCTGCTGCTGCTGCTAAGTCGCTTCAGCCGTGTCCGATTCTGTGCGACCCCATAGATGGCAGCCCACCAGGCTTCCCTGTTCCTGGGATTCTCCAGGCAAGAACACTGAAGTGGGTTGCCATTTCCTTCTTCAATGCATGAAAGTGAAAACTGAAAGTGAAGCTGCTCAGTCATGCCAACTCTTAGCGACCCCATGGACTGCAGCCTACCAGGCTCCTCTGTGCATGGGATTTTCCAGGCAAGACTACCGGAGTGGGGTACCATTGCCTTCTCCGTTTGAATGTCCCAGTTTCCAGCATAAAGATCAAGTGAAAGTAGGCCTGAGAATAGCCATGAACCCACTTGCCAAGATGGAGCACCTTAAATTCAATTAGGGACTCACCATTTAACACTGGAATAAGGACACTGGACCAGAGTAGGGGTTCCTAATTATTTCCGGTTACAGCTTCCTCCAAATGAGGAAAGCAACAGTCCCTCTCCTGGAGAAGGGTATCCTCACACAAAAATATGCATGTACTTTTGGAAGGTGTCAGGCCCTCAGGCTGGTCTGTGGATCCCTTAGTGCCCCACCCCAAGGTTAAGAAAAGTGATATTAATAGCTGATGGTCAAATATATACTTTGTGCAACGGGCTGTCCTGGACATGGATTAACATGTTTCATCCTTGCAATAACCCTACAAGGTAGCCCCTATTGTCAGTCACATGGAGAAACTGAGCCAAGCCTAGCTTGCCCAAGGTCGCACAACTAGGAAGTGATGGGGGAGGTCATGGATGGACACTGGTAGCCTAAATGCTGTTCTCTTAGCCACTCTCAGACCCTGCCTTTCCAGACTGGACTGCAGGTCTCCCAGCTCTCAGAGTCCCAACAGTCGGCAATTCTGATTAAGAATCTCAGCCTCCAGGCCTCCCCACCTGCTCCCCAGTGTTTTCTGGGACTCCTTTCCTGAGCTGTCCTCCCACCTTTCCCCTTGAAGGCTGCCCTTTGTGCTCAGGTCCTTCATGGAATGCTGGGGTGGAAGGCGCTGAGAAGGTGTCCTGCAAGATGGGTTTATTCTGGTCCCCACAACTCAGAGAACCCAGGTCTCCTTCCCACCATGTCCTGACCTCAGATTCTGCAGGCCACCCAGCAGAGTGGGGAGAAACTCCAGTACCCTAGAAGTTCAGTTGCTAGATGCCTGAGCAAGCCCAGCTGTGCTTCTCCTCCCACCCCACACCCCCACCCCTCCAGGCTGCTGGAGGAGGATCAGCAAGCCCAGCGGGCCCGGGAGGTGGAGATCCTGCGCCAGGAACACCGGAAGGAGATGCAGGCCATGGTGGCTGATTTCAGCAGTGCTCAAGCCCGGCTCCAGGCCCGGCTGGCTGCCCTGGAAACCGAGTAAGTGAGGCTTTGGCCCCAGGCTGGGAGGGACTTGTAGATGTACCATTTTGCTAGGGGGACCAACTCATCCCAGTGTCCCTGGGACTCTCCTAGTTTTATAACTAGAAGTCCTGAGTTCCAGAAGCGCCTCAGTTCCAGGCAAACTGGGAAGGTTGGTCACCCGTCCTTTTATGAGAGACAACATTCCTGTCTCATGCAGGGCACTGTTAATCTGTGAGGAATGAGCATGGTTTAACCCTCACGCTTGGAAGAAATCAGAAGGATCAAGGCTGCTTTTTTTATGAGCATTTTCCCCCTAATATGCATCATCTCATTTAATCCTCACAGCAGTTCTTTTTTTTTTTTTTATTAATTTTAATTGGAGGCTAATTACAGCATTGTGGTGGTTTTGCCATACATTGACATGAATCAGCCATGGGTGTACATGTGTTCCCTATCCTGAAACCCCTCCAACCTCCCTCCCCATCCCATCCCTCAGGGTCATCCCAGTGCACCAGCCCTGAACACCCTGTCGCATGCATTGAACCTGGGCTAATGATCTATTTCACATATGGTTATATACATGTTTCAGTGCTATTCTCTCAAATCATCCCACCCTGGCCTTCTCCCACAAAGTCCAAAAGTCTGTTCTTTACATCTGTGTCTCTTTTGCTCTCACAGAAGTTCTTAAAGGTAGAAGCTTATTCCCATGGACAGATTAAGAAACCAAGAGCCCTTCTTGCAAGCATTCATCTATTCATTCAACAAATAATTGTTAAGGGCCTTCTGTGTGCCTTGCACTGTTTTAGGTTCTGGAGTTACAGTGGGAATAAAACAAAAACTGTGCTCTCATAGCACTCACAAATTCTAGATGGAGATTCTGACAAAGAGTAAACAAACAAATATTAAACTTCATAACAGATAGTGAAAATGCTATAAGGAAAACAGGATCAATATCTGGAGTGCCAAGGGTGGGCAAGGAGGTGACATTTAAGCATAAGGAGGCATGGAAATGAGAGCGATATTTGGACCAAGAGCTTCCAATCAGACAGAACAGCAAGTGCAAAGGCCCTGGGGCCTGCCTCCAAGACCAAACAGCCAGAAGGCTTAAGTGGAATGAATGGGAGAGTGATGGTAGGAACTAAGGTTGGCAGAATAACTGGGAGGGATAAAGAAGATGCTCCACTGAGTGAGAACGGGTTTGGGTGTATTTGTGTGGAGTGCATGGGGAAGCCCTTGCTTCAGAAGCAAGAGCTTCTGATTCACCTTTTAACAGGGTCGTTTCTGACTGCTGAGAAGAGACTGGGGGATCAGGGTTAGTGACAAGGTGACCAGGTCAAGCAGCACTAAGTAACTTTACATGTCACCTGTCTTACCCTTAACTTGTGCTTTTAAAAACTGTCCCCAACTGTCTCCAATATAAAGCAAATCATCCAAAATCTGGAGTAGGTTTTACCATCTACCATCTAATGGGTTCTTACCCATGTGCCAGGCATACATTATCTCATTGAATCCTCACAACCACCCAGTTTCATGCCCATTTTAAAGAAGGAACTGAGGGTTATGGGCAAAATACCCATTCCATACCTAAAAAAACAGAACTGGGTTAAGAGCCTGGGTCCTCTCACCCCAAGCCCTGGCCTCTTATCAACTAGTCAGTGCATCACCTGCAGCTCCCCTCCCTCCACCACCGTCCACAGGTTATTTCTCTCCAGCTTCACACTGAAAGGGCTGTGGGTACCTGCTACCCCGCTATTTTGCAGAACCAGCTCATGCCGTGCTCTCTGGCTGCCAGGAGATGGCGATAGAACCACATCTGTATTAGCACAATCTGCTGTCGTTAGCAGCAGTGGGGACATTTGCCAGCCAAGGCCACTTTCCCCAAACTTCCCTGGTTCTTGAAGCCCCAGTGAATGTGACATCTATGTGCACAGATCTTTGATTCCTGGGCCCTACAGCCCAGGAATGACACATGTCAGACTGGGAGTTGGGGTCCTGGGCTCCATCCACCTGGAGCTCTGCAACCAACTCACTGGCTGACCCTGGGCCTCAGTTTCCCCTTTGGTGAACAGAGAGTAGCCAGCCAGGCCAAGCACATGGCAGCATCCCCATCATGTCCACATCTCCCTCCTCGCAGTTGAGTCATTGCGGCACAGGGGCTAACTGCATGCCTGCTTGAAACAGACTGAAAGATTCCGGAGAGAAGCCAGGGAAGGGGGCATCCAGGCCGGAGGACGTTCAGCTCATAGGCCGTCTGCAGACCCGCTTGAAGGAGAGGGAGGAGATCATCAAGCAGCTCACGGTGAGGCTTCAGGGGCGTTCACTTTAGCCTGGCACTTCCCTGGGGGCCTAAAACTGTATTCCTGATAACCTAAAACCACCTTACAAAAGGTCCTCGGTTATTGTTTCCCTGTTATATAAAATAACACATGCTCACTAGAAAAAATTAACACAGGAAAGTAGAAAGCAAAAATAATCACTCTGCTCCCAAGTCCTACACCATCTGCCTGTTTGTTGGTATTGGTTTTGCTAACCTATAGAATTTGGGAAAATCTAGAATGACTTGGACCTCACATCCTTGTCTCCTCACTTTGACCATTACTTTAGGATTTGTCCAGCCTTCCTGTGCTCCACGCTTTGGTTGAAAGTTCTCTATAAGCCAGCTCCCAGTGGTTTACATTTAGCTCTGGGGACATTGGCTGATACACTTGCTTCTGTCGGCGTGGCCCACATGGGTCAGCTAGTGAGCCGCATGAGAAGTCTAGCCACTTCCCTGTGTCTCTCCCTTTGCCACCTTGGTCCAGGCCCCACTGCCTCTTACAGTGAGAGTCCTTTGGACTCCCCACTCACTCCAGCCTCACCCTACTCTGCTGACCTCACAGCAACCAGGGTAATTTTAGTAAAATGTAAGACAGATCACAGCACAGCTCTGTTCAGTACTACCTATGGCTCCTTGTCCTTCTCAGAGTAAAATCAATGGTCTTATAGTGGCTTACACAGCTACACATCCTCCCACAACACACACACACACTTGTAACTCACACCCATCCTTGCACCCTCCTGCTCCCCAGGCACACTGCTTCATGTCAAGATGATGAGGAAAACTTAACCCACTAACTGAAAATTAGATGATACTAATAAGGAATTGGAGAAGGAAATGGCAACCCATTCCAGCATTCTTGCCTGGAGAATTCCAGGGACAATAGAGCCTGGCAGGCTACAGTCCATGAGTCGCAAAGAGTCAGACTTGACTAAGCGACTAACACACAACAAGGAATTGTTTGTTAAGTGTGACAGAAGCATCATGGTTATGTTTTGTAAAGAGTCCTTATCTCTTAGAAATACTTATCAATGTTTTTACAGATGAAATTTTACAACTGGACCTTATTTTAAAAACAAGACATCTGGAAAGAAAAACCATGGAAAATGACACAGATAAAAGATTGACCATATAGCGATTGTGTTATTGTTTAGTCAAAGTCATGTCCAACTCTTTTAGACTGTCTAACCCCATGGACTGTAGGCCACCAGGATCCTCTGTCCATGGAATTTCCCACGCAACAATAATGGAGTCGGTTGCATTTCCTTCTGAGATCTTCCTGACTTGGGGATTGAATCCACATCTTTGGCATTGGTAGGCAGATTCTTTACCACTGAGCCGCCAAGAAGACCATAGAACAATTGTACCTGGGTGTTTTTTTATTTTGCCTTAGCTAATAACTTTCTGCAGTAGACTTTTCTCAGATGCTAAGAGTACCTGGATCTCTGATTTCCCTAAGGCATTCCAAATAAGCTTGCCCTTTCCTTTACAAGAGGGGCTGGGGATACAAAGGCCCCAGAAATAAAGGTGCTTCCTCAAAGCCTCAGTGGATTGTAATTTGATTCCCACTGACTTCCCCTTTTCCCTGATCTTTCTTCCTCTCTGTAATCTGCCCCCACACAGCCATCTTCCTTCAAATCAAACTCAGCGTGCTGTGTAGTTAGGCTCATTTAGACTCAGTCGTATTGTTTTTCCAGGAGGAGAGAAGATTTCACTATGCAGCGTTCCCCAGCGCAATGTCCCATCGGAATCGATCCTTCTCTTTCAATCCTCACCCAGGGTATTTGACCCCTTCCATGAAGGTAAATTGGTCCTACTGGTTCCAATGCATCACATAATTCTGCTGGCTTCATTTTCCCCAAAGATAATGGTAGCTTATTTATCAACAGTCTAGCATTCATTTAGAGAAATATTCATTGAAAATAAGACCCTCAGGAGATAGTACAAATTACTAGCAAACTGTTTATATCTGACAAGGCAGATTATGTATAATTTTTATGAGTTTTTTAAATTTTCCAAACTTTTTATATATGTGTCACTACTAATAGTGGCTATATCTTGGTGATAGGAAGGAGAAGGGCAAGAATCCTTCACTTCACCTTTTTTTTCCTTTTATATTTTTGCAATGTATTACAGTGAGAATAGTCACATCCAGATTTCTCATCTGCTATCACAAAATCCTAAAGCACTAAAAAGTTTCTATTTTTTGGTAATTCATTACCTCCAGTTGAATTCATGTGAGCTCATTTATTTTTATATATCCCTCTTCATGTGACAAAATGTAAGGTTCACTCCAGAAATATTAATGTATTTGAGGACAGCGTGGGCCAGCTTCTGCTGAGGGTGCCTTTTAAAATCTAAAAACTTTAAATGAAAACATACATTTGCTGCCAGAAGTTTTGGATAGAGATTGTGAGCCTTTTTTAAAGCACAACAACATGCAATATATAAATAAAAGTATTGTCTCTGGCTCACATAATTCTGGCATGGCAGGCTTACCTACTTTTACAATAATGCTTCTTTTAGGTGGCACTAACAGGCCTTTCTTTTAATACCAACAGAAAAAGAAGATGGAGGAAGTGCCCAGCCGAGTGGTCAGTGTGCCAAACCTCGCTTCCTATGCTAAGAACTTTCTGAGTGGTGACCTGAGCTCCAGGATCAATGCCCCTCCGATAACTAAGTCACCCAGCTTGGACCCAGGTCCCAGCTGTGGCCGGCCCTACAAACCCACGCCATCTCTAGATGTGCAAACTGCCACAAGGTAGGGGGCCAGAGCTGGGCTTCCCAGGTGGTGCTAGTGGCAAAGAACCTTCCTGCCAATGCAGGAGACGTAAGAGAGGCGGGGTTGATCCCTGGGTTTGGGAAGATCTCCTGGAGAAGGGCATGGCAACCCACTCCAGCATTCTTGCCTGGATTATCCCATGGACAGAGGAGGCTGGCAGACTATGATACATGGGTTGCAAAGAGTCAGACACTACTGAAGTGACTCAGCATGCACGCAGAGGGCCAAAGCTATTATTCCATTTTTCTGTAGACAAGAGGGAAATTAGAATTCCTTTCTGGCACCTGTTAAATACCCAGCATTTGGGCTGATACAAAGAATAACAAAACAAGCCTTGCCTTGGACAAACTGCAACTCAGCCAAAAAGAAAGATTATCTATGAGAAGGGAAATAGGTCATTCTTTAGAAGAGATACTATTCCTGATAACAAATTCCAGAAAGCTTTTTTTTTTTTTTTTCTTTTCCATGGATGAGTAGACAGGGGACACTGAATCACTTAGCCAATGACTTCAGAGTGGTTCACACAAACGATGGGCTGTCATCATCTGGCCTTGAGTCTGGATTCAAATTCTGGTCCTCCTCATTCTTAGCTTGTGTGGCTTTGGGCAGCTCACTTGACATCTCTGTTTCCTCACCTCTAAAATGAAGATAATATACCACTTACCTCTTCAGATTCATGTGAAACTAAAGGAATTAATCCATAGAACATGCTCAGCACAAGACCTGGCATAGAACTATTCAGCAATTTCCCACTATTATTAAAAGGTTATTTCTCAAGATTCATTATATAATCTTGTAATTTTATTCTTAATCTGTGGGTTTGGTTGATCACATATGGTGCTCTCTGATACTGCTTTGTTTTCCAAAAACCCTTACAGCATGCTTCTCTTCCAGAAATGTGTGATTTCCCCTATTATTGATTTTCCTTCTTGCCCAATTTTTGTTCAGAGCTAAATCTTGAATTATGGACTCTTGAGTTTGCTTTTCAGAAGAGGCCTCTTCTGAAATGTTCCTTTTCCAAAGGCCCTGCCTGCCCAAGACTATGAACAAAAATGAATGTGGAGCTGGAAGGACCCCCTGCCAATCATTGAGCAAGTCCAGCCCTTTGTTTCGAAGCTGAGGACACTGAGGCCTAGAATCCCAAGCACATGGTCTATTAACTGCCAGAGCCAGAGCCAGCCTGATCCTGGCCACTGTTCATCTCATTATCACACACCTTTCTAAAGCTGTGTTCCCACTGTTTTATAAGAAGCTTCACAAGTACAGATAGAGACTTTTCAGATAGGTACACACTGTACTTACTTATCATCTCTCTTTTTCAGTTTATTAGACTAATTTCACAGCCTCACTGAAAGGCCAGAGCACATTAGGTAACTTTTGAAGAGGCCATAAGTGTAATTTTATATTCATTAACCATTTCTTCTTTTACTTTTTTTTGAAAGGGGTTTATTATTTAATTTGTGCCTGAAATAAATAGTAAATATTTCGGACTTCTCTGGGAGCCAGAGGTTGAGCCCACCTGCCAGTGCAGGAGACACGGGTTCGGTTCCTGGTCTGGGAAGATTCCACATGCCATGAGGCAGCTAAGCCCGAGCACCACAAGAGAAGCCACTGCAGTGAGAAGCCCGCACGCTGCAACTACAGAGTAGCCCCGCTTGCCACAACTAAAGAAGGCCCCCATCAGCAACCAAGACCCAGCTCAGCCTATATATATATTTTTTCTTTTAAATAGTAAATGTTGCAAAATATGCCTCATTCATTTTAAGTGAAATAATGGAGAGCATTGTTTCCACAATGGAATTAGATGCTCTCTCCTCATCTTCATCCTTCACAACTTGTTTCTAGCTACCAGTATCAACCCATCACATTCTATATCTTTTTAAGAGTAAAGTGGTAGTTATCTTTCCCTGAAAAGATGATGGCATATTAAGTTGTTTACTGAATAATTTTCAAAACCATCTAAGAAAACTTGTTTGTTTTTAGGACACAAGATGATGATACAGCCCAACCCAAAGAAGTCCAACAGAAGCAAGGTTCAGCACACCAGGAATGGTTTACCAAATATTTTTCCTTCTAAACTGATCCTTGGGATAGCATAAAGAGGATATTTGAAAAACATTTCTTTTGAAACACCTGACTGAAGGAATGAACTAAAAAGCCAACCAACCAAATAACTTGCTTGTAATATGATTTACATATATAGCTAAAACAAATTCTTACATTAACATTTCATACTGTTTCATTGTGATAATAAGATGAAACAAGCCAGTGTTGTCAGAAAGCACCCAGAGGGAAATATCATTAATGTTACTGATGACCTGTACATGATATTTCTAGTGTCCATAAGATTGCACACCACCTTGTGGAATATCAGACTTTGTGATTTCCATGGTCTACTTTGAAAGTGGTTTCATTTTTCCTAGGATCTTCACTTTAAAGTGTTTCTATGTAAATAACTCCAAAATGCACACGTAACCTCAATGGGAAGGGGAATAAAACAAAGCTCAGAATAACCAGGAAAGCCAGTTTTTAAAAACCAAACCAAACTACTAGTAATGGACTATAGCAGACTTTGGCATGGTTGGATCAAATATTTTGACTTCCTAGGTCCAGGATATGAAGATTACAGAGGGTCTAACACCTACCTCAAAGGGGCTTTTTGAGGTTTAAACAAAATATGGGTAATAATTCTAATCATGAATTGTAATTAAGCTTTGCCAGGATTTTTCTGTGAATAACGGAGCCTGACCCTGTCATACATCTCAACCTCAACGACTGTGGCATCAGCTGGATTGTGACAGTTTCTAGATTATCTGTTCTTTGAAGTCAAAGACCTACTGAACCTATAGTCTTGCCTCGTGGTGTGTTGTTTCCCCATCGCATGGATGCTCAGTAGATTAGAGGGAACTGGGAATGGCCGTTCAGTGCTGACCTTGCTGTCAGTCCATGCTGAGTTGTCTGATCCTCTGATGGAACACTGCAATTTAACAAACTCAATACAACTTTCAGTGGGAAAAATATATCCTCAATCCTTTGGTGCTGGCCCAGCAGGTGGCCTATAAACAGTTGTCTATTCCATGCACTGTCAAATCTTTGCTCTTTGAATAAAACTTTAAACTGGGCAATAAAAATGGTTGTGACTTGTATTGATTTTTCAGAGGTGAAATTATACAAAGGCTGAACTTGGAAACAGGGAGTTCACATTAACCTCAGTCAGATCATCTCCAATAAAATGTAGCTGCTCATGCACTTGGGTCATTTTGAGAGAAATGCAATTACAACTCAGATTCACAATTTGAAAGTAAATTTACTACCTAATTAAAACATGTAGCCCAATAACATACTTTTTTTAAATGCAAATACTTGTTTCCGTCCGTGTAACATGTCCTGTTACTTTTCAGTATCAAGTATTTTTTAGTTTTATTTCATGCTTAAAGTGAACATTATAGAATAGTGTTTTGTGTTTTAAAAAGAGTACATACAGGTAGTTCTATTTTTGTTGAAGTATTTTCCCATGATGACTAACAAAGGAGGCTATTTAATTCAGCATAACATATGCTACAGAGATAGAATTTTATTGAGTCCCCACATCAGTTTTAACTCGTTGCATGTGACTAAAAGATCAGGCTAAATTTTAAGATTATACACAAATAATTATCTTTGCTAAGTACATCTTGGCATGCATCTATCATTTTTTCTTTAGGATATATTCCTTGAGTATTGAAATAAAGCATCAAAGGATATGCCTAGGCTTTCTGTGTAATACTACCAAATTACCAAAAATTTCTAGCAATTTACACCTTCACCAGCAAGGAATGAAATTCTACCTCTCTGTACCCTAGATAATATTGATAGATAATATTAGAGATAATGGGGATGACTTGGAGGTTAACAGCAGACATGAAGAGAAATGAACTGATTCAGAATTGACGTAGGAGGAAAAACAGGGTATCTCTTTAGGCTATATTATAACAGAGAGGAGGAATTAATGTATTCCTGGAACAAACCTGGAAAGGAACATTTCCCAGTTGCCAACTGCTTCTTAGCTGGGGGAGAAAAGAGTGAAGCTGTGCAACCAGCAGCTGCACACTGCACACCTGAGCCCTTAGTGCTCCAGTATCAGTGCAACAGCAGGTGCAACTGGGGCTACTTGCTACATACTCGGTCTCCAGCCTCTGCCTGGATTCTGCAAGGGCAAGTCTGGAAAAGTAAACAGAGCTATGATTGGGACCAGTTTCCTAGCATCCTTCAGGTTTCTAAGAAGAGCACTAATCTCCACCATCATCCCCAAGGTGCAACGCTGGTTTTGATCTGCTGCCTCCAACTAGCTCCTCAGCTGTCTGTTCTCCCCCTGCAGGGGAAAACCAAAGATGCTCCAGGAACTCATAGAGGCCTTTGAGTATTAAACAGTTATTCTGTCATTGTCCCTTTGCTGAGTCGAGACAGTGGAGTGTTAACCAGCCAATTCCACCGTTCTTATATGCAACATTGAATCTGTGCATTGACAAAAGTTCCCTTCCACTGGGAAACTTGCCCAGGGAAGCACTGGTAAAATCCTCAACGAGGCCACCCTCTTGTGCTGGTCACTGGAACTCACATCCCACTCAGGATGGATCTTCCTGCCAGTTGGACAGTGAGTGAGCCAGTCTCCAACCTCCCCCGCTGTCGATTCTCTCAGACTGCTCACAGCAACATGTCAGTCAGGCCCTCCAGGAGGCATACACTGAGATAGTTGGAGGAGCAAAGACCACCAGAAACCTAGCTATAGTTGAATGAGTTGGGTTTTTTATTTGTTGGAACAGAGGGAGAATGTCCATCATGAAGAATCATGGGGCTTCTCAGAAAGTGTTTCAGAAAGATCCTATTGTAAGATTTTGGCACTGGATAATTTCAAGGAGATTCTAAAACAGCAGGGCTTCATTCCAAATTGGATGCTGTCAGAAAGCAGAGGAAACTCTATGACTGGATCTTATCTTACTCCAGTAGTCATATACAGATGTGAGAGCTGGACCATAAAGAGAGCTGTGTGCTAAAGAATTGATGCTTTCAAAGTTTGGTGCTGGAGAAGACTTTTGAGAGTCTCCTCGACAGCAAGGAGATCAAACCAATCAATCCTAAAGGAAATCAACCCTGATTATTCATTGGAAGGACTGATGCTGAAGTTGAAACTCCAATACTTTGGCCACCTAATGTGAATATGACTCATTGGAAAAGACCCTGATGCTGGGAAAGAGTGAAGGCAGGAGGAGAAAGGGATGACAGAGGATGAGATGGTTGGATGGCATCATCAACTCAATGGACAGGAGTTTGAGCAAACTCCAGGAGATAGTGAAGAACAAGCAAGCCTGGTATGCTGCAGTCCATGGGGCCGCAAAGAGTTGGACATGACTTAGCCACTGAACAACAACAGTGAAGGCCGACTAGAGATAAATGGCTGCAAATGGTTAAAAAATAAAGTTGCAGTCACTTTTTTTTTAAGCCAGGACAATGTTTGGTATTTGAGGGGTGGCAGTGTGACCTTTCTTTTTTCCTGTGCTTATACAGAGTTGTGAAGTGGTTTGTTTTACTCTAACATGGTCTCAGAGCAGCTTTGTCTAGGAGGCTGGTTCCCTTAGACTGCTTCTGTCTCACAGGAGAATAACACAGCCCAGCAGTGCTGAATCAGTGTCTGATGTCAGGGCCAAGTCTCCCCGTGTCTCAGGAGAAACACCTGTGTTGAATTAAGGGGAGGAGGCAGGAGGCAGGAAAAGGCTTCATATTTTGATACAGAGTTGACACCTGTAGAGAGAGCCAAGGAAGATTTGGGCAAGAAGCTTAGATAGCAGGAGAGTTAGGAGAAAAAGCCTTGGTCAGGCTGAGGAGCTTCAGAGCAAGGACTGACTGCCCATTAAAGAAGTCTGTGTTGAGCAGAAATAACGTGGCTCCACTACCCCACCACGCCTGTCATATCCGGGAAGAGCAAGGCCTTTGAGAAAACTGAGCAGGGCTCCTTCGTGGCCTCCAGAGGCCCGTGACCGAACCCTTAGGAATGTCGACATTTATAGGCTGGGCAGAAGAGGAAAGAGAAAAGTTAAGATGTGTTAAAGAGAATGAGTTCAAAAAAAGATGATCAAGTGTCAAAGTGAAGCAGGTGAGAGTATGTGGAGGAGCTGGAGACCGAATGAGGGGCCAGGCAACCGGGTGGTGCTCAAGTATCACGAAGGGAATGCTGAAGATGGGAGACCAAGAACACTGAGCTGCAGGGAGTGACCCGCAGACCAGAGCCCCCAACGGGTTAAATCCAGCAGAAGGCAACTGGCCTGGCCTCACATCACTTGAGGAAAGCCTTGTCTTACACAGTGTAAATGCTTCAGCAGATAGAACAGGAAGGGAATAAAGATGCCCTCAAAATGTGGGTGGGTCTGTCATCCCTTGAGAGAAGGTGAGAGAAATCCCAGCTGATACCTCATTATTTTCTGCTCGAAGGAGGCGGCATCCTAGAGGGTATTCTGTGTTAGGTGACCAGCAAAATACATCACGAAAAATGAAAAAGATATTTAGTGAAATGTTATTGACAGAAAACTTTTTGAATTTAGTAAAGAAATCGTAATAACTGGTACACACATTAATTCAAAATATTTTTAGTAAGCACCAAATAGAACAGTTTCTGAACTTTTCACTAAGAACCTCTTCATTACTGAAAGAATGTCTAAAATGTTATCGGTTAGGTTTTTAATCAAGAAATCTAAAGCTGCCAATCAGTTTCTGACTGGCATAAGGTGATCAGGTTAACAACCTTGAAATCAGATAATGTGATTAAAAACAACTTTTAAAAGCTTTACCTATACACTCTGACTGAAGGAATTCATTGGCCTCAGGCTATGTACCATACATGAAAGCACAGGAAAACAAGTACTACGTATAAAAAATAACACATGGTCCCTCTGTATTCAGAGGGGAATAATGCCTACTTTTCATGAGAACAAAGAGACAGATCACTAACCCCAGAGGGAGAACCAAGCAACGCTGGCAGAAGAAACAAGAGGTCCTGTGTCCTGGGGATGTGATGGAGGGCCTTCAGAGGCTGTGGAGACCAGGTGGCATCCAGGCCAGACGGAAACTTGAGTGGATGTCAAGGTGGGTGGGGCGGGGCCTTCAAGACCAGAGAAAACAAAGTCAGCCAAGACACTGAGTCACAGAAGTACTGCCTGTTCAGAAGACAGTGCTGCACGGGTTGTGGGTGATGGGGTGTAATCTAATGAGGGACTGTAAACAATAGAGAAAGGAAAGCCTTATCTAAGGAGACAGGGCACAATGCTGGTTTGTATTTCTCAACAACAGTTCAACAGAGAAACTGAGATGGCCTTTGTGGCCAACAGAGGGTTAGGTATCTTCCCAACACCGAGTCTCCTATGCACCCTGCAGCCCACCTACCACTTCAAGGTCCTAGTCCTTTGGAATCAACAGCATTAGCAAGAACCTTTGTTAATAAAAAAAATCTGCTCCAAAAGAGCAGAACACACAAAACTTAAAACTCAAGAGATGATCACAGCAAGTTCATATTCACCAATGCCTCTGTTGAGAGCAGGGTCCACTGTGTTAAACTGATTCATTATTGCAGAAGTGAACATCACTGGCATTATCACTGCTCCCACCACTGCACCCCAAAGGTAAATAAACACTACACAAAAGATAAACTTACCCCAAATAAAAGTCAACATTAATTTAAGGATACTACCGGATTTCTAAAGCATTAGGTTACTGCAGTACAGTAACAATCACTACACTAAGCTACGATATTATAATCCTCTTCCTCTTCTGATCTATTTATAAAATATTCTCACTGTGAGGCTCTGGAAGTTTTACACTGTGCATTAGACTCCTCTTCTTGAGGTAGTTCAAAGTCTTGAAAAACAGAAAAGTTGCATATTTTTATATACTGCCATTGAACAGTAAATTATCACAAAAGCCTACAACCAAAATCCTCATCATCTGATATGCGCTCAGATCATATCATACAAACTAATCTAAAACTGGAAATACAGAGAGATTGAGTCATACAAAAATAAAAACAATATAAAAGCAAGCATTAAAAAAAAACAACATAAAAAATCTGTAAATAGCATCACACTAACAGTCTTAAACTTTGCTAAAGACAATATACTTGGTTTACCACAGCAATAAGCATTTTATAAAGTACTCAAGAAATAACACTTACAAAAATAGGGGGAAAATTTTAGGTGAGAGCACAAAACAAAAATCATCTCATTCTCTGGCAAAGAGTTCTCCCAAAACGTCAAGTCTACAAGAAGAGATGTTTAGTGAAATAGTGTTTGGGCTGACTCCGGCACCAGCTAGTGTTCGGGTGCCTTTCCTCAGGTTTGCTTCATTGGTGCAGGGATATTTGCAGACGCCTGCTCAAGGTAGGCCAGGGAGCCCTGGGGGATGTCGGCTGGCTTTTTGTGCTGCATGTTGATGTCCTCCAGCACCTGCTGCCAATGTCTTAGTTTTGTCAAGTGCTTCTGGACCAGAGCATCCTTTCGCTGTAATTCATTCCTTAGTTCTGAGACATCCTACAAATGAAAGCAATCAAAGCAATAAAGTCAGAGCAAACTCATGAAAAATGAATGTAATTCCTGATTAGTTAACAGCGCTAAGAAGTAAATTCAAAACAGAATCAACTAAGCCATACTAGGCCGATTACTCTGCTTAGCTGCATAATTGAATAACCCAAAGCAACTCTTTCCACGAAAGATGCCTGCTTAACACTGAGTTACTTCTAATTCATGTTCTTTTAATAAGTAATACAACAAGTCACAAAATTCCAAAGTACCAAAGGGCAGCCAAAAAAAAAATCAGTCTCTTTTTTATCCTGGCCTCTGGGCACCCAACATTTCTATATCCAAAGCCTACTGTGAGAAGAATGTAAACACTTGAGGATCTGAAACACATATTAACTGTTTTAAAAGAATTCACAGCTACCATTCTATCATTTCAGATTATGAAGTAGTAAACCCTAATTTTTAAGAGTTTTTTTTAATGAATAACAGTATTAAAATTCTGTATTAAGACCTGGCCTTGAACATACGTATCACTCAGGTATTCAAATCAGGAAATGATTTCATATGGTGAATTACAGGAATATCATCTTCTTACCATTCACCTTCTTAATAGCTGGTATCAAAGAATAAAAACATTTTGACTGATTGCTCAGCTTGTGGGAGAAGTTACTTTAAAAATTATTAGAAAATAATGATTCTAATTTAGTTTTTTCCATTGAAGGAATTGCTGTTTGGGGCAAGAAGATTCTTCTCTTCCACACTGCAGGGAGCAGACCCTGGCCCAACCCACAAAATGCCATTAATGACAACCTCAATATATTTCCAAGATTCTGGTTTCAAACAACTGAGGTAAATGAAGTCTTGAGTTTCAAGGAGCCTGGAACGAACACTGACTTTTTGATTCCTTGAACAAAATTGCCTAGAATCCTTCCTGTATATAAGGCACCAGGGACACAGACTAGTTTCTGTCCAACATGAGCTTATCATCTACATTAATGGCTTCTCAACATTTTCAAGCAGTAGAACTTTTTTTTTTAAAGAAAAATCTTCCACAGAAACTAATGTATGAAACAAGTAAAGGCTGTTCTGTTTGAAGCCCTGCTTTCCACCCCCACCCCTAAGGTCCAGGTTGTCATGAACACTGACAACCAACATTTTACACTCAAGCTATGAAGCCCCACTGTAACTAGTTGGCAAATGGAACACCTCAGTTTAAATGTAAATGGAATTTTGACAACATTTGTTCTTCCTTAAACTTGGGAAGAAAGCTGAGCTTATACCTCTTTGATAACTTGCTCTGGTTTCTGGACAGATAACTGCAATCTTTTTTGTAGGAAAAAACATTCTGTCTGTCTTGCAATATCCAGGAATTTCTGGATACACTGGTCAACACCTTAAAAAAAAAAAGACCAAAATATTAAATTAATAAAAACACTAGACACACATATCTCTCTCATAAATGAACAGTCAGAATATCAGATGGGATCAGGGGTTCTAATCTTGCTCACAGCAATAATATTGACCACCAACCTCCTATGTAACCAACATTAAATAGCAGATAATCCGTGCATTTATCAAGTGAATAAGAGACCTACCTACCAACAGTACAAAGTTCTTCCAAAGAAAGACAATGCAGAGATCCGGCAATTAACAACCCACTGACCAGGGACATATAAATGTCTTTCGTTACCCAAATGTTATTGACCAGAGATGTTTCAGTCTTCGCTTACATAACAAAACACCAGCCACACACATTCATTTCTGTGAAAACCCTCTGGTCAGTAATGTGTTAACATCACGATTTCCAGTTGAAATTAAACATTTAACACACAGTACAAAGACATCAAAAGTACCTCTCTGGGGACAGAACTTGGGACGAGGAGGGGGAAGCACAAAACTCAGTTCTTTAAAAGCAGTACACACTATTGGCCTTCTCTGTCTTGGTATCAACATGAAAAGCTCATTCATTTTAAGTGGTTCATTATGAGTGACATGAACAAAAATCAGCAGTATATAGATTGACTACACAAATCTTATTCCTGGAAAAGTTCTCTCAGGATACAGCAGGATTGAAACATACCAAATGTAAAATCAGCAATGAGGGAATTCTTACCAGTTCGAATTTCTTCCTGATCTGTACCATTGACATAATCTTGACTCACCAGAGAAGCAAAGCAAGCCTGTGTGATCAAAATATCACGAAAGAAAAAAAATGTCATTCACACATCAAGAATCTTACTCTAGAGTAAGAAATAACTTCTCCTGATGTCCTTCAATTAGTTGACAGCTTCTGGGTTTGCATATCAAATGACGAGACATTGTATCAATGAAGAAACTTGGTAAACTGAGATCGGGCCCACAGAGGAAGCCGGTATTTGCAGGCACCCCTATCTGGTCTCTCTCCCACTGCTGCTCCTTTCCCGGCTATCTCATTCCACACAAAGGTCTGGATCCCTACTCCAGTCCCATTTGTAGCCCCTCCCTCTGATGCTTACATGACACGTATCATCACACATCCAGGAATCACATCAATTGTCACCTCCTCAGAGGCTATCCCTGTCTACTCTTTCAAAATGGTGTCCCTCCTGCTCATGCTCCAACCTCAAGCCCTGCTTTATTGTTTTTAACTTGGTTAACTGATATTGTGCCATTCTCTCAGTTCATTATTAGCTGTGCCTCACTAGCAGCTGGGAATTTTGCCTGTCTTACTGTTTGGCACAATGTGGATGCTCAATAAATACATGTTACTGACTGACTGGACAGCCTAAGAGAAAGTGGTGTTATATGAACAAACAAGTCCCAGTAAAGGAACATGGATCTAGGCGCACAGGAGTTCTGTGGAAGGGTAACTCTCAGGAAATGGACAAAGAAGGGCCATCACAGTACAGAAAGGCCAAAAAGAGAACCAGATGGGAGCTGGGGTGGGGATAGGGGGCTGAGGAAGAGAAATCTCAAACCTCAGGAAAGCACGGACCTAGTTTCCTAGTAAGCATATTACACTAGGTGCAGGTGTGAGGCAAGCAAGTCTAGGTTCAAATTTAGGCCATCAACCAAATGTGAGAGCCTTTCCCCTGCCTGCAGTTACCCTTCAGAAAAATCAAAGGATTTCTCCAGGGAAAATCCTCTAACAATCAAGAAATTGGAAAAACAGACTGCCCATTCTGTGTATTACTTTGAAAGGTGACCCCTACTGGATTTGGGATGTAGCAGGCATGCACCTGCTTTGTGAAACGTGTGGCTACTAGAAAACATCTCATCCAGGAAGCCAGCCAGTCACAAGCTGGCAAAGAAAGCTGGGGCTGCTCCTTCAGAGTCAGCAAAGCCACCAGAGAGGACGGGAGGAAAACTCATCTCAGGAATTTTAGTTTCCTCTGTCCCTTTTAAAAAATATAAATAAATAAATAGATAAATAAAACATAATACACATACGAATATTTAGCTGATGAAAATAAAAACACTAACTTAAGAAGGTATCTGTATCCCATGTTCATTGCAGTATTTATTCACAATAGCCGAGACATATAGAAAAGACCCAAGTGTCCATCAATGGATGAATGAGCAAAGAAATTATGGCATACACACTGAAATATCATTCAGTCATAAAAAAGGACCCAATCTTGCCATTTGTGACATGGATGGACCTCGAGGGTGTAAGTCAGCTGGAGAAAAACAAATACTGTATGATCTCACTTATATATGGACCGTAAAAACACCACCACCACCACCAATAAAACCAAGCTCATAGATATACAGAACAGATTGGTGGTTGCCAGAGACAGGTGATGAGATAAGTGAAATGGGTGAAAGCTAAAAGGCAGGAACTTCCAGTTATAAATTTAAGTCATGGGGATTTCCCTCCTGGCTCAGTGGTAAAGAATTCACCTGCCAATCTGGGGGACATGGGTCTGAGCTCTGGTCTGGGAAGGTCCCAAGTGCCATGGGACACCTAAGCCTGTGCGCCACAACTACTGAGCCCATGCACCCCATCTACTCAAGCACGCAGGCCTAGAACCGGTGCTCCACAGTAAGAGAGACCACAGCAATGAGAAGTTTGCACACCCCAACTAGAGAGCAGCCCCTGCTCCCCACAACTGGAAAAGGCTGTGCGAAGCAATGAAGACCTGAGGATACCCTGTGAAGTCATAAACGAACAAATAAATCTTTAAAAATAGATAAACAAATCATGGGTATGGGAGGTACAGAGTAATTAAAAAAAAATTTTTGTAACTATGTATGGTGACAGATATTAACTAGACTTACTGTGGTGATCACTGTAATACATACAAATATCCAATTGTGTTGTACATCTGAAACTAGTATATGTTGATTATACTTCAATTTAAAAAAAGAAAGAGAAAAATCTCCCAGGCTGGTGAGGCACTGATGACCCCAACTATATCCAAGTTGTAGTTGTATATGGATGTGGGAGGGAGGAAACATTACATATTTATATAATTACCATTTGGGGCAATATTTGGATGACACACCATCTATTACTATTCTGACTTAAAACTTGTCATATGCAACCAAAGTGAACATGAGTTTCAGCAAAACTCAAAGTCTGGGTCACCTCTGCCTCTCTCTCTTTACCCCCCAGCTCTCCTCCTCCTCCCTCAGTCCTTAGTACCAACCTCCCCTACTGTAACTTTTAAATAACTCCATATCAGCTCCAAGAGACCCACTATGTCAGGACCCTTTAAGGGTGGAGCCCAATGTAAAGGACACAGGACATAATGATGGACACTGCAGTCTAGAGAGGATGAGCACGTAACACGCAGGAACGCAGGAAAGGATACTCAAGGACGGGACCAAGGATGGAGTGAGACAGGAAGAACCTATTGAGAACCAAGAAGGGTCCCCCGATTGGGTACAGACAAACTTCCAGTCTGCGTGCCTCCAGAAACGTCAAGGTGACGCATATTCGCCAGCCTGAGCTTGCGTGCTAAGTCGCTTCAGTATTGTCTGAGTCTGTGCGACCCTATGGACATGTAGCCTGCCAGGTTCCTCTGTCCATGGGATTCTCCAGGCAGCCTACTAGAGGAGAATTCCGGCCACGACTCGATGTGGCCGGACTAAAGCAAGTGACCTACGCTCTCTGAACCCGGTTTCCTTATTTGTAAGCGGGTGGAGATATGGCTGAAACAGATAACCTGCGCACGCGCAGCATGCCTTTCGGGGGCGGGGAGGCTGGGAACACAAACGCCCACGTCTCATCTTACCTCGAAAGATGACTCCAACTCGTCCACCAAGGTACTGTTAGAAGTTCTCGGAACGCCTGGCGTGGCCTGAAGAAGCGAAGCCTGGCCCAAGAGCCCAGGCGGAGGTTGTGGAGGTCCGGGTGGCTGTCCAGAGAACATGCCGCCCAGTGGAGCCGCCATTTTTAAAATGGCGGTGCCTGGAGCTGTGTTCCGCTGGTCACGTGACGTAACTGGTCATGCGACAGTGTCGGGGCGTGTTGGCGTCTGTTGGATGCCCGGGAAACCGTTCGTTTGGTGCTTTGTTTCCAGCCTCACAGGCAACCTGGCTTTTACTTTAACCTTGAGAATTGAAGGGTAGGATTTAACATAGTTGTGTGGAGAGGAGAATTAGTAAGTACAGCGCAGCGCGTCCTCCTGCGGAGTCAGGTATTCCTGTACCAGTCCCGCCTTCGCTCTCAACTCCTGAAATTGCTTTGGCCCTGGCGCTTTCTCTGGGCTCAGTTTTACCCATTGGTAGAAGGGAGGTGCGCATTCATCCCGCAGACATTTATTGAGAGTTTCACTGTGTGCCACTTACTAATCCAGTCACTGGGGATGTAGGGGGAATAAACTGGAAAAATATCCCCTGAATTCCTTCTGGGGAGATACAGGTAACAAAACGACTTAACATTGTTGAGACCCCCCTGTCTATGTGCTGGGCGCTATTTGCTTTAGATATTTATGGTTACATTAAATAAAGTCACTATGCTAGTTTTTTTTAAACATTTGCTTATTCATCTTTTCAGAAGCTAAATACTTTTTCACTATATTTAACTTTATGGTTATCCAGTTCATTTGTTTAGTCATCTGTGAATCAGGTTCTATTTAATGATCTGGGGGTTACAGTAATCACCCCAACTTTCTGCTTTCGGAGACTTTACCGTTGCTTTGTGGGAGAGAGACGGATAAGCATGTACATATATAGAGTGATATCATGTAGAGATAATTGTCAAGAAGGAAACTAAAGCTCAGTAAGGGGATGACTCCCTGGAGCATGGCAACCCACTCCAGTAGTCTTGCCTGGAGAATCCCCATGGATAGACACGCCTGGCGGGCTACAGCCCATGGGGTGACAAAGAGTCGGACAAGACTAAAGCAGCTTGGCATAGCAAGGCACAATCCTAAAACATTTTTGAGGACTCCAGATGTTTTTGTTTACATGAGGTATATTGGTCAATATTTACCTATTAAAAGGTAAGCATTAAAACGGAGACTTTAAAAATATATATTGGTGTAAAAATAAGCCTATTATATGATAACTAATGTTCTAACTTAAAATGTAACCATTTTATAAAACCAAAAATAGAATGGAAACATTTTGCATTTTACTCTTGGGTTTCCAATGGCCATTAGGGCTACTTGAAGTCTAGATTTCTTAACTTCGGCTATCTTTTAACACTATTGTGTTCTAAACCACTTCTCTCTTGGATTTGCTGCTGTCTGAAGCCACGCCTATCTGCAAGCCATGCCTTGTCCTTAGTGATTCAGATGCAGATTACACCACCTGTCTCTGAAGTTTTATGGATCTGCCAAGGTTTTCTGAATATTTGGTAGCCAGATGCACCAGCAATGAGAACTAAATTTCATCTCAGCCAGATTAGGTAAGCACAGGAATCCAGGAATATGGTCATTCTGTTTGTATCCCACACACTAGTAAACAACAAGAGGTTTTTTTTTTTTTTAATTTATAAAAAGTTGTATTAAAAATTCTATTTTTTAATTTATATTCTTTTATTTATAAAAAGCCTTTGACAGGCTTCTATCAAATCCCAACTTGGTCTTCTGAATCACATAGAAGAAATCTAAATGTTTTTACTTTCACAAGCCAGTAGTTCCCCTTCATCATTTCCATCTTTCCTGCTCAAGTAGCTTCTGGACATGGATGCCCAGAGAAACCTGTTTACACACTATTCCTAATTTTAATCAAATTTAAATTCATGTTATTAACATGGCTATGCATATCCCTTTCTATAAGCCAGTTTAGACACATTATACCTATTTACATAATATAAAGAAGGCAGAGCACTCAAGATTTGATGAGTTTGAACTGTGGTTGCTCCCTTGGACAGCAAGATCAAACCAGTCAATCCTAAAGGAAATTAACCCTGAATATTCACTGGCAGATCTGATGCCGAAGCTCCAATACTTGGCCACCTGATGCGATGAGCCAACTCATTAGAAAAGACCCTGATGTTGGAGAAGATTGAAGACAGAAGAGGGTAACAGGATGAGATGGTTGGATGGCATCATTGACTCAACAGACATGAATTTGAGCAAATTCTGACTGAACAACAACCAGCATCCATTTACATATCAAGTTTTTAAAATACTGAGTTCAGTTCAGTTGTTCAGTCGTGTCCGACTCTTTGCGACCCTATGAATCGCAGCACGCCAGGCCGCCCTGTCCATCACCATCTCCCGGACTTCACTCAAACTCATGTCCATCGAGTTGGTGATGCCATCCAGCCATCTCATCCTCTGTCATCCCTTTCTCCTCCTGTCCCCAATCCTTCCCATCATTAGAGTCTTTTCCAATGAGTCAGCTCTTCGCATGAGGTGGCCAAAGTACTGGAGTTCCAGCTTCAGCATCAGTCCTTCCAGTGAACACCCAGGACTGATCTCCTTTAGAATGGACTGGTTGGATCTCCTTGCAGTCCAAGGGACTTTCAAGATTCTCAAAATGACTCCAATTAGCTTTCTTCTAAATCTGCACAAATGGAATTTTGATTGGTTGAAGTTCCAGATGGTGGAAGTAGTCTACCCATTGACAGTTTCTTTTATGGCCCTCTTATTTCAATTATTTCAAATAAATTCCCCATCCATTCAAGTCCCGGAAGTGAAAGCAAGCATTACAGTGAAACAATTAAGAATGCCAGCTCTGGAGGCAGACTGTCTGGACTTAAATTTCTGCTGTCCCACTTACTAGCTTGGTGACGTCACTGGCACGTTACTAACCCTCTCTTGTGTCTCATTTTCCTCCTCTGTAATGTGGGGGTAATGGTACCTGCCTCACAAATTCATCACTAAGTGCCCCAAAGTTATTAACATTGAGAAAATACATTTTTCATCATTTCCCAATTTAATTACTTAGTTTATGTAACACAGCCAGAAGAGACAAATTATATTAATAGCATCACTGGGTTTTATAGTAATAAAAGTGAATATGAGAGCCACACCAGAGAGCACCAAAAGTTGGATTTATTGTTTCTGACAATCGCACAGCAACTTTTAGTTTGTTCATATTCTCAGCATCACAAATCGGAAGTACACTTTTGCTTCTCAATTAAAAACATATACTCTGAAAAGTGATTAGATAGCTTTTAAAAATCATCATTTTATAGACTATCTTAAAAATCTTTGCCAAGATACTAGCTTTACCTTTATAAATCTCTGCATAAAATGAAAAATCAAGGCATACAAATTTCATTTCGTTCTGTTTTTAAATACCATCTTTTGTTTCCCTTAAAAGATTTTTATCTATTCATTCAAAAGTATTTTGAAATTCCACTGCCCATTTAAGACAGAATGAAGGCATTTTAGAGCATCTGAACTAAGCACTGTCTTGACTGAACCGAAACAGGAATTCAATCAGGGTCCTCGTGGGCCTCCCAGCCATGCCTTTGCGAAGATAAGGAACCTCATCTTTGTTGGTCATCACACCTGCTATGTCTAAATGTGCCCACTTAGGATGAGTCACAAATTCTTTCAGGAATGCTGCAGCTGTACACGCTCCTGCAGATCTGAAGAGAAAGACAAAAATCAACATCTAACCCCATTAAATACACACTGAATGTTCTATTAAGATCCTCCATTCTTGCTAAGTGACTTCTATGACTAGAGAGCAAAGTCAAGCCAATGAGACCTTTAAAGAAGTTAACCCAGAAATCGATACCTATCTTTAGACACAGCTTTAAGCATAAAGGATAAATTCTTTTTCTTGTGGTAATGACCATACTGTCCATCTCCTTCCCTTACCATTTGCTTAAAATGACCTGTAGATTTGAAAATGCAAAAACCAGTTGAGAACCAGTTGGGAAACACCTTGAAAATAAAAGACAGAAATTAGTGCTTATGAGCACTACATTGAAAAGAAACTGGATACCTAAACCTTTGTGAAAGATTAAAACTGAAAATGCTCATTTTGGCAAATAATGATTGTAAAAATGTACTTTTATAGTTTATTTTACATACCTATATTTTCCAATGTTATTAACATCAGCAAGTTGGCAATCTATAACCTGTCTTGTGTAATGTTCAAAGAGAGGCATCCTCCAGACACGGTCTCCTGTTTCAATGCTGGCCTAGAGAACAAATAGGTATGATAGTTGGCAGAATAGATGAAGCAGGTTCTGACCTATTACTCTAAAACATGACAAATACAACAGATTCCAGAATTATTTTAATTAATTAAAAAGCTTAAGAATTATAGAAGAAGCCAGGAATGCTATAGAACAGTCCTACAAAATTGTAGGGCATTTGCTGAAATTATCAAACTAATATTATGGGTCTCAGTTTAAATGAATAAGCTGGTATCCTGTAGTGCAGACAGGCTTTGCTGGTTTGATTAGGGTGAACTAGTCTTCATGATGTTTGTGGCCGTGGTGTGCCTAGAACTATACTACTAAAGGCCAGATACTAAGATAAAGTGACCTCATTAATTCATGTCATTTACACACTCATTCATTCATCCATCCATCCATCCATCATCTGCTGAACTGCTAAACACCAACAGGGGTTGGGGATCTAAAGATACTTAATATCTGAGTCATCAAAGAGCCTAAAGGCTAGTAGGAGAAATGGGTAAAGGTTGTCGTGATAAACTGTGGTCAACGGAAAGAGCCAAAAGTGAAAAGTCAGGAAGCAGCAATGTAAGCTGTTATTTTGAGACTCCAGAATAACTAACAGAAGAATCCACCAAGGGTTGAAAGTGACTACCTCCAGGAAGAGAGGGTGTAGGCTGTATAAACTGCTGACTGTTATTTCAATGTTTATGATACAGAAGGACAATGTGTGCCTGGTACAGAGGAGGGGAGAGGCCCCACATACTACCTGGAAGGAGACAACAGGGCTGAGTTTCTCTCAGAGGCTGGAGAAGATAGAGAGGGGCTTCACAAATGGCAAGATGACAGAAGTGAAAGGGAAGCAGTTTAAAAGAGAAGTTTAGGACCTTAAACCACATCAAGAATGTATTCAGGAACCTTTTGTATTTGTCCCTGCTGGTATACAGTAAGCTCCCATTAATTGTTGAAAGAATGAGGTGCCAGATGGAGTTGTTTCATAGCCAAGTGGATGCTCAGGGCCTGGGGCTTAGGATAGACAGCAGCCAGAGAGGTGCCAGCTGAAGCCACGGGAATAGACGGGATTCCCGATGAACACTGTGCAGAGTAAGAGCGTGAGGTCCAGAACGGAAGTCAACCAAAGGGCCAAGCAAAGGAAAAATCTGGCCAAGGAGGCTGAAACAGAAGTCATCAAGAAAGGAAACCAGAAGAGAAGACTACTGTGGAAGCCAAGAGCAGGGTGTCACCAAGAGGCCAGAGGTACACACTGCCTCTGGACAAGCTAAGGGAGGCTAACAGAGTGGTGTCACTGGGGAAAGCTGATGGCAGTGAAGAGTGTGGGGGTAGTGATGGGAAACTGCTGTGAAAGGGCTGGGTGGAGGTACAGAGCACAGCAGCAGAAACTGTCGTCCTCACTGTCCAGTAAGGAACCTGAGCAAGCCCTATTTACATACCCTCCTATTTGACTCATGTCATGTGTTCATTAAAAGGCCATTCCTTCTTTTACAAAGCTATCCTCATACCCTTTTCTACATCAGGGATATTTTTAAGTCATGTTCACTTCATTCTGAGCAGAAATGTGGCATCATATTTATCATTTTTAAATATTTATAGAAAAGCACATTGAATCAAGTTTATGGAATCATTTCGAAGACAATTCTACAACATAAAAATCCCTGTAACTCAGGGTTGAAGAAATACAGCATTCTAAGGCTAGAGGAATGAAATCACCTCCATAATTCAGGTGTTTCTGTTATTCTTACCTCAAATAGTTTGTTCCACAGCCAAGAAGAGTTGGTAAAGACCCCAGTGGCACCAGATCCCAAAGCTATGTCCATGGCACCTGCAAGACACAGCCCTTCAGGTCAGCATCCGGTCTCTCCTGGCAAGATGGGTTTCTCTACTGCTATGCAGGCCAAAACTTTAGCCTTTAACACTATTTTAATGTCTCCCTCATTTTCAAAAAAGATGATGTTGGCAAATCCTTACTGTATATATTTACTAGCTTTTTAGTTTCTCAAGTTAGAATCACCTTCAATTATTAAGGAAAATGCAAAAAAGCAAACATCAAATATCACCAATTATCTCATCCCAGGTATAACCATTACATATTTTTAATATTTCTTTCCAAATTTCTTCTAAACTAAAAGCAAAAACCCATAACTAAGACCACACTGTACATGTCCAAGTACATGTTCTTACTCTTATGTTTTAAATGTTTATTCTTCTTTTATAAACAAATTCATTAGAAGTATTCTTAATGATTTTACAAGTCCACTACGTAGAGGTACTGGCCTACCTCATTTTATTACACTCCATTTTACTGTAATTTGAAGATGCTGCATTTTTCACACATTGAAGGTTTGTGGCAATCCTATGTCAAGTAAGCCTATCAGAGCCATTTTCCTAAACCATTTGTTCACTTTGTGTCTCTGTCACATTTTGGTAATTCCTGCAATATTTGGAACTTTTTCATTTATTTGTTACTGTGATCTGTGATCAGTGTTCTTTGACCTTACCACTGTGACTCACAGAAGGTTTAAAAGATGGTTAATTAGCATTTTTCAGCAATAAAGTATTTTTGAATTAAGATATGTACATTGTATTTTTAGACATTATGCTACTGCAAACATAACAGTGACCCATATGTAAAAGCCCGTGATTCTGCATGACATTTGGGCAACTCTGTTTGGGTCATTTGTTCCTTGGGCTTTTGTTACTCTACCTCCCAATTATCTCTCAAACCTATCCATTTCCCTTCACCATGGCTACCACCATCATCTACCACTGGACTATGGTAATAGTTTTAAAAAAAAATGTACTGTCAAAAACTTCAAATATACACAAAGCCAAGAGAATAATATAATGGACATACAAGGACCCATTAACCATCATCAATGAGTATCAAATCATGGGCAAACTGGTTTCACCTGCACTCCTATATGCAACAGGTAATACTGAGGTCAAACACACTCATTCTTAACACACACACTTACACATCTACAGTCAATAACCACACACTGCTCACCAGCCCACCTGGCCTGCCAACCTCTCCTTGGTCCCTTTCCCTTGTGGTTGGGACACTGTTGGCCAAGGACCCTTTCGCAGAGCAAACTATCTCATAGTCCCCACTCATAGCTTCCTGCTGCACTTGGCTGCAGACTAAATCCCGCAACGTGCCAAGGCCAGCAGGGGACTGGTGCCTACCAGGACGTGGGTCCCAAGTGTCTTGACCCCACCACACTCTGTTCCTCTCTGTCCTGTTCATCACCGCCCCCACACCCCAACCTTGAGGGGTGCCTTCTGTAGGATGTTCTTCCTTCCTTCCTCCACCCGGTGATGCCTCCTCCTTCAGACTCCAGCTCAAGCAGCACTTCTCACAGTGCCTGACTTCCTGTACCAGTCAAATTCCCAGATACACAGGCTCTCATGAACTCCTTTTAACTTGGCTCCTCTATGCTGGTCAGTGTGATGATCCGCTGACGGCCACTGTCCAAGGGATGCGGGCCTCACCTCTGTATGTCCCACCTCCATATTCCCAGCCATTCACAGGAATTAAACAGGGGCCAACTGAGTCAATAACTATTCATGACACCTACGACATCCCAGATACTATGGTGGGTGCTGGTTACTCACTGCCTGTGGTCTGTCTATATGACTGGGTGGGATACATGTTCAGTTACACATACACACTCATGAATACTTTACTTTTCAAGTTAGTGACCTTTTCTGTATTTATTCACTTGTCCTTAAAACATTCCTATCAACTCCACAAGAACCTTGCATCAGTGTTTGAATTTCTCAGAGAGAAGATAAGCACTGGCCACAAACAAGAATGTGATCTGATATCCTCTCTTAAAGGAAGAGAAAATGGGAGACATAAATATTTAATGTGATCCAACAGGGACCATGGCGCTAGAGATGATTTCATTACATATCTCAGAAAACAATTACTTTCTACACAATCACAGAACTAGTACCACCATCAATTTCAGAAGTACCATTGTTGGGGGCATACTTCCCATTTTCTTTTACAAGGCACTTTTGAAGCTGTATTAAACACTAACTCTTCCGTGTTACCAAAATTTGTCAGAGTATGGAAGAAACATCAAAGCTCCAAGGAAGGTGCTGAAGTTACCACTCTCATTCCATCCTAAGCACAGGCATTAAGAAAACGAGAGGTACCATGATTGAATGGCACCCACTGAGCAGCCACTGCTCCTACAGTCTGCTACAGGCCCGCTCTTTAAAGGTCAATAACATCAGTCCAGCGTGTGCCAAGCCAGGCACAACCACCTGTATCATCTCATTTAATGTACACAGGCAACCCCCGCCCCCAGCCCCTGCCAATGAGGTGCTATTATACCACTTTTACAGATGAGACCACTTAGACACTATCAAAGTCACATGCTCTTAAGAGGCAGCACAAATTTTAAAATGAGGTCTTCTCCTTCTAAAAGCTTACGTTCTTTTTCCTGCTAGGAACTCTGGTTGGAAACGTTCTCACCCTCTCCTTTAAGTACCAGCTCCTAGAACTCAAAAGGGACTCAATCAGTATTTGGGGAACTAAAGCGAATCATCAAGACCCTTCAGTGAGGACAATGGCCGGGGTGACCTGAAGGCTCACCTATGAGGCTGCCCTTGGTAATCTAGATCCAACTTTCACACCCTCTCATACCCCCAAGCTTGGGGAAAAAAAGGATGGGGGGGGGGCGCGGGGAGGCACTGTGACTCCTCATTTACAGAAAGAGTACTACCACCCACCTCAGCATTGCACATCAAACACCAGCCCTAGAACCTCCGTTGTTCAGCTTAAAGTGTTTACTAAACTGAACAGAGACAGAAGACCATAAAAATACTATAACACCAACTTAAAAAAAAAGGAGTCTTTAGCAGATGAATCTATGGACTATTGTTAGAATCACATACAAAAGAAGTATGAACTGATTTTCTGTTAAAGGCTCATATGACCAGAAGAATTAAAATCAAAAGGTGAAAATGATCTGAATTTTAATCTTAAAAGAGCTAGAGACACAATGAATCCCTAAAGTAAACTGCTGGATGAAAGATTATGAACATTGAGCTTTTGCAATAAGGTAATGACCACTGTCATCCCTTTAGATATTTATCGCTACCCCATAGAGCTGATGGTCTAGCCTGTCGCATGCCAGCACTGTATTAAAAGAGGCTTTTCAGAAACTCCTTCCAATCTTCAAAACTCTGAGAGGTAAACAGACTTGTCCCCATGTACTGATGTTTGAGGGTGTCAGGGAACCAGCCCAAGGTTGGTGGACTAGGAAGTAGCACATCTGGGAGCCACCCCCATGTTGGCCTTCAAGTCAACATGCTTCACACAACAAACACATTACACGGCCCCATCTCTGATACATGACCCTGCCACTCCCACCCCTCACCCCAGTGTTTTTATTTCTGTATAAACTCAAATACAAAAGTTCAGAAAACACTCCGGCGCGTCAGATACATCTTTTGCACCTCATGGACTGTGGCCTGCCAGGTTCCTTGGTCCATGGCACTTCCCAGGCAAGAATACTGGAGTGGGTTACCACTTCCTTCTCCAGGGGATCTTCCTGACCCAGGGATAGAACCTGAGTCTCCTGCTTTGGCAGGCGATTCTTTACCACTGAGCTACTTGGGTAGCCCATCATGATTAATAAAAGCAACCACTGATTTGGGAACTTATCACTAATCTTTTCTGAGCTGTATCAAATGGCAACCATAACAGAAAACATTGCTTTGTATCATTTTTAGCTGTCACTGTGGATGGGCTGATCTGATCCACTTGTTATTTCTTTTTTTTAAAGTATAGCCTGGGATGTTTCGAAACCACTAAACCTAAGATTCAAAGCAGTTTACAACTGCAGAATAATTCTTTTGGTGAAAGATCTTTGAATACAAATGGAGCTCGCCAGATTTCAGCAAAATAATGAATGCCCTAAGTACAATGTGTGCACTCGAAGGCAACAAATGAGACTTTCTTCAAACAAAAGCAGGAAAAGCACACTGTCTGACCTGTCAGGGTGGCGGCATTAATGATGACCTTTGGGTTAAAAGTGTGAGCGTAGCAGAGCGCATCGGCCAGGATAAGTCTCCCCTCAGCATCGGTGTTATCCACCTGCAAAGAGGAAGGTCAAAAGACTAAAAGGATAAGATGATACAAACAATGAATACAAAATCTAGACACTCAGAGCAGTGTTCAGTTTAGAAGTATAAAAACGCTGCTGTGATGTTTGTCATCAATTATAAAAAATATACTACCATTAAAATAGGAATATATTTACTCTGAAGAGCAAATATAATTTAATAATCCCTGTATCAGAGCTGATGACCGAATGCTGATGACTTTGGAGGCTGAAATAAAGAGAAGTGTCTAGTTCACATTACCATTAAGTTTATAACAGGAGGGGGAAAATGTCAAGATTTTCAAAAACAAAAAGGTGAAAGAGTTGAAGAAAGATACACTAAAGCAGCAGCCTGGATCTCCAGACCGGAGAACTCTTGCAACTGCAGCAACTTCAGCTATATTAGATATAATATATTTCGTCTTTTAAATACGCTTAGTCATTATGTGTAGTAGTGCATGCATGCATATGCCCAGCAGAGGATCTGCTGCCACATCCCCAGATGCAGTGCTCACGATGCAGGACTTGTTTTCTTCTCAAACACTTTGCTAAATGGAAAAAGTTACCACATCAAAGGTGTATCCAGAAAACAGCCTGTACTTTTCCCACTTTGGCCTGCTCTGCAGGGCTGGCTGCAAACTCATAAGCTGTGTGTATAGCATACAGAAAGTAGGGGGAACAGTAAGGTAGGGAAAACAATCTTAAAATTCCCATAAAGAAATACGTTTGACTACACGAAAAGCTACTCATAATAAAGGTACTGCCCTTCCCTAAATGGGGCCCGCACTCTGCACCCATTCAAGGCAAGGAACAGCAGAACTCGGAGGCTGTGTCATCCACCTACAAACCTGTATGGTCTTCCCGTTCCTGGCTCTAACAACATCCCCAGGCTTGTTGGCCTTCCCACTGGGCATATTTTCACAAAGAGGAGCCAAACCTGTTTTTTTAAAAAAAAAAAAGAATACATGAAGGAACATGGAGTGTGCTATGTCCAAATATGCCACCCATGGGACCAAGGTCACAGCAGACCCTCAACAGATGCCAGTCACAGACATCATCTTGACTAAATATTTGAGTTTAGCATCACCAATGACTCAGGTGGCATTACATGCACCAGTGACAGGAAGCACACATCACTCTTTCCAAAGAAGTCTAATTCTATCACGAAGAAATAACCCAAACAAATCCAAATCATAGAATATCACAAGATAAGCTTGAACCTTTAAAAACTTCCAAGAAAGGGGCAAAAAAGGGGGTGGGGCGGGACTAGGTTTGGAGTAAAGAAAATTAAAGGGACATGATGACTACATGCAAGGGGTGATCCTTGAGTGGCTCCAAGATTTCAAAACCAAATAGAAAGAAATAAATGCTTGTGTATACAACACACACATAAAACTAACATTTTCTGGACAACTGGGCAGTTTGAATTTGGTTACTGTATCAATCCCTGGGAATGATAATGGTATTATCATTACACAGAATGTCTCTGTTCTTAGGAAATACAAGCAGAAGTATGCAGGGGTGACATATCATGATGTCTGTGACTTGTCAGACAGACCTGGATGACAGTCCAACTTTCTCATGCAATGGAGGTGACACTGGGCAAGCCAATTCAATCTTAGTCCCGACCTCCACATCCCCCTCTGACACATGACAAACCTCCAGCATTGTGTCTGGCATTCTGAACTACAAAAATCACTGCTGCAAATGGAGGATTTTTTCTGTCCCAAGCACTTTTTCTGCATGTCAAGGCGTTTAATCGGCTGCAACCCTATGAGATAATCACTACCCTACTTATCGGGCATTTTCCGTTGGAGTAAACTGCAAACTTGACATTATGTGCCCCTGACTGCTAACCACATTTTGCAGAAGTAAAACAATCAATTCTAGTTACTGCCCATAATGCAGAATACATTTAACTCTGCCAGTTAAGACAACACTTAGCTAAACAGAGCTTCTGCCTGATGAAAACCATTTAACTTGATCTTTTCAGATTACAGGAAACCGTGTTTGTTGTCTCCATTCTACCACTTGACTGGATTCTAGAAGCTCTCCAAGACAGCTGCCCACACACCTACGATGTTGATGGGCAGGTCGAGCTTGGCAGCAGACACGATGGCTGAACAGATAGTGGCAGCTCCTCCCATGTCGGCCCTCATGAGGTCCATGTTTGCAGCAGCCTTGATGGAGATGCCACCACTGGGGGGAAAGGACAATGTACCATGTTAAGTGCAAACGAGGGGGCTAGAAGCACTCTCAAAAAGTGTGGGGTGAACTACCTCATACAAGCACCAAGAAATTTCCAAATTGAGAATCTGAATGATTTCACCATTTAAAAAGATAATATTATGGTTTTTATAAAAGACACAAAGTAATTCCAGAAATACGGGGGGTTGGGGGGGGTATCTTGGTTCATTTTATTTCTATCTGAATGAAATGTTAGCACTGCCACTGGAAACATTACTACATCATACAGTCAATGCTGCTTAAATCCTGTCTGAGCTCTGGACACTCATGTAGATTTGTCTTTACAGCAAATTATATGAATTGATCAACTTATTGAACCTGAAGGTCACAAGCTGTTAGGGAAAAACAGACAAGTTCACAGAAGACTGGTAGGATCCCCTTTCAACTCCTAGGAAGACACAGGAGAAACTGGTTTTGACAGTCCCAAGGTACACCAGATCTTGCAGATAGCAAAATACAACCCACAGGCACAGGAAGACACTAGCCTAAAGCCTTAAGACAGTGCCTAAACACAGGGGCAGAGAAAGGCTTCAATCCACAAGAAACCCAGGCCACTGCCCCAGCAGACTTCTGGAACCAACAAGGGACTTCTCTGCTGCTGGTTTATAAGAACCCAGGGTGACCTGCTTCACAGGCTGGGCAAGGAGGCAGGGGCTCTGACTTTGAGCTCTAATTGGATTCTGCTGCTGACTTGCCCTGCTGAGAGAGAGTCAACTCCTTGCTCTGACATCTGCTCACCTTAGAAATCAGGCCCTAATTCTCACTCACCTCCAAAATACTTGATAGTTAGATGGTTGTCATTTATACACCTAGAATTGAAGATTATCCATTGGCTCAGAATAAGAAAAGTACATTCCTGGTCCAAGAAGTCCAGAGATAACCCCATGAGGGCAAGGGGAGCACACTGATCCTTCTATCTATTTTTAGGCTGCTTCCACTCAGGGAGTTCCACTCTTACATACAGGACTATCGTTCTGAATAACCACCAGTTATCTTTGCTTACTTTTTAGATTCCCCTCCAATCCACCCATTTTTTTTCTCCTACATCCATCCTAGTTGAGGCTCCCACCATCAATGATTCAGATGCTTGCCCAGCTCCTATATATCCAAGTGTCCTACAGCAGCCTTGCCCCTTCACTTTATTACCCATACAACTAAGAAATGTTTACAAACAGATGGAAAAAAAAAGATAAGCAGAAGAACCTCAAATGCTTTTTAGAAGTATATACAAAAATTCAAAATAGATCACAGCCTTAAAGCCTAAAACCTTAAGACTTACTGAAGAACACAAGTACTTGGCATAGACAATAATTTCTTATATACGGCAAAAAAAAGTATAAACTATAAAATTAAAAGTTGCAAACTATACCTCACTGCAAATAAAAACTGCTCTTCAAAAGACACCACTGTAAAGGATATATGTCTGGAATATATATTTTAAAAAACATATAACTCAGTAAGACAAACACTCTTGTAAGTGTTTTGCCAAGGGCAAAGACTTGAAGAGATACTTCACTAAAGAAGATGTACCAACGGCTAATCAGCACATTTTAAAAATGTTAAACATCATTAGTTAGAGAAATGCAAAGTAAACCTCAAAGAAATACTACTATACACTCCCTGAGTGACTAGAACTAGAAAGACGGACTCCATGAAATGCTGGGGAGGACAGGGAACAACTAGAACCTTGTACACTGGTGGTAGGAATGCAAAATGGTATAATCACCTTGGAAAAGTTTGGTAGTTTCTTGTAAAATTAAACATGTAGTTATTATACAACTCAGCCCTCCTCTCCTAGGTATTTAACTAAGAGGAAGACAAACATCCACACAAAGCCTTACAGATGATGCTGGCTTTTATAATTAATAACTCCAAACTGGGACAACCCAAATTTCCCTCAACAACGATTGGATAAACAAATGCTGGTATTTCCCTACAATGGAATATGACCAACAACATGGTTAAATCTCAAAGATAATATGCTGAGAAAGAGGCTGGTCTTTTTATTAAAAGAGTCCCTGTAAATGAATTTCTAGAAGAGGCAAAAGTAACCTACAATAACAGAAAGATGACCAGTCATCTGAGGTGGGGGTGAGAAAGGGGATGAGTGCAAAAGAGCACGCTCCAAAATTCCCAGGGGAGTTTTTGGGGCCTTGGAGAAATGTTTTATTTTCGTGATAGAGGTGGTTGTTGCAGGGGTGCACACATTTGTTAAGCTCACTATGCTGAACACTTAATGGGTGAAAACTGAACACTCAATAAGTGAACTTTACTGTAAATATATATATTTCTAATGTCATTCTTTCCCTCTGCTAGACACCCTTCAGTTACTTTCAACTGTTCAAAGTCCAAAATCTAACCAGATCCAGAACAACCCAGTTTCTGCCAACGTCTCCAGCTGTGCCTTGACCCCTGCCCCAGTCATGTGCTATCGTGGCCGCCCTGGCATTTTTTTCAGTACTAGGAATTTCCCCTCTTTCTTCCCATCCGCAGCCTTCACCTGGCTCTTTCCCTGACCTACTCCCCACAGAACTAACTCCCTTATCCTTCACATCTTAAGCTAAAAATGTCACTTCTTCTAGGAAGCTTCTCTAAACCAAAAAGACTAGGTTGAGCACCCTTGCTAAATATCCCCATAACAAAAAGTTGAAATACAGATTTAAGTGAACAAACAACTTCACCCTGAGCATAAAAGTTTTGCATTGACATTACCCCGATGATAGTATAAAACTGTCACAATTAGCAAGACATTTAAGAACAACTTTCATTATCTAATTTTTATTTGCTGTAATGTTTCTTTTTATTTCATTTTTGGCTGTGCCATGGGGCTTGTGGGATCTTAGTTCCCTGACCAGGGGCTGAACCTGGGTCCCAGCAGTGAAAGCACTGAGTTCTAACCACTGGACCACCAGAGAATTCTCTGCTGTAGTGTTTTATAAAACACACTTTAATACAACAGTATATGCACATGATATATATAAATATGCATATTTTTCAATAGTATGAGCTCAAATCTTTTACTGATGGGCCAAATAATGATCATTTGGAGACCAATGCTTTAAATGAGAGGAAGTGAACCAATGAAAGGAAAACACAGGAGGCACTGCAGTCTGCTAGTATACGGAAGACCACTCTGGCGGTCAGATCTGCCCAGGACACAGGCATCACAGTACCTAGAAACTCTCTTGTAAGGGCAGGATTCATTCACATTTCAGATGGAGTTCTTGAATGGGTACAAAAATGTACTAGGGGACATCAACATTTTATAGATCTTTAGCAGCATTTTCTAAAGCAGTTTCTATGGACCATGATTTCCTGAGATACAAGTTCTCTTCAAAAGGAAATTTAGATGTTAATTATATTTCAATTAAAAACAAAAAAGATTTAGAAAACGCTGTGTTCTATACCCCCAAGAAGTACTATAGTTGAAACAAAATAAAAAACTTATTCGTTTTATCTAACCTAGACTTTTAATCAAGTTATCTTTTTCAAGTCTCACATTTAATTAGCATCCCAGAAACCAGTATTCAGTAGCAAATGCTTTCCATGGGAAATACTGACTCAGACCATCTTTTCCAACTCAGTTTCTCCCTGGTTGAAATAGCCAGAGTGAGCTTCCATTTCTAAGGAACACTTATGGTTTAAGGCAGGGATCCTCACCCTCAGGGATCTAATGCTTCATAAGCTAAGGTGGAGCTGATGTAATAATAAAATACTCAATAAATGTAATGCTCTTGAGTCATCCCAAAACCATCTCCCACCCCCCAGCCCCCCAGTCTGTGTCTTCCATGCAATCGGTCCCTGGTGCCAAAAAGGTTGGGGTCTGCTGGTTTAAGGAGATTAATGAAAGCCAGACTGGTCAGCAAAAAATGTGAGCTGAAGTAAGCAAAGGGAAGACAGCATGATCCACACAGCTGCCTCACCTTATCCACCTGGAAATTTTAACATCCCCATAAAAGAATCAAAATGTATGGCAGTATTAGTTATAGAGCTTTCAAAAAATCATTTAACCTAAGTCATGATTGCCTCACCTGCAGAACATCCACAACGCCTAGCTCCTGGGGTAAGATCAGGGCTAATATATGTAAAATGCCCTAATACAGCCTCTGACACACAGTGTGCATTTTATAAGTGGTGACCTAATACATTTAAAGTAACACATAAGATCTGACCAAACACCATACTTCTGAAGCAAATCACACACCAAATAATACAACTACATACAAAGCATTCACCAAAATACAAAGCATGGATACAATAAATAAGTACCTGTCAAAGGTAATCCCCTTCCCAACAAACACCAAGGGAGGTTCACTTGCATTGGGACTGCCTTTGTAGTGAATTTCCAGGAAGACTGGAGGCTCTTCGGACCCTTTGGCCACACTTAGAAATGATCCCATTTCCTGTTCCTCAATCCAAGACTTGGGTCTACAAGGCAGGAAATGAAAAATGTAAATACACATTGCTCTATTTCAATAACTTAGAATAAACTCATCTGTGTGTAAAAAACAGTGTAACACACAAGCTCTTAAAATATATACACATTAAGTTCTGAAAATATATACATGTTAATGCTTCAATTATCACCTCCTATCTGCTTTCTGTATATTCCTGGGTCAGTCACTTGATTCTGAATCTGTTTCCTCATCTACAAAATAAGATTAATGACACCTCCTTCAAAAGATTAGCTGTAGAAAAGACATCTCCATCAAAAGATTACTTGTAGAATTATAGAAGAATTCACGTATGGTATGTAATATGATGTCAGGTAACACTGTATAGTCAAAGGCTAGGGGCACAAAAGGGCTTTGTATTGATTTCTGGCCACAGTAATTAGGCCAAGGGAAGACTTCTACCCTCCTACAGACAGACCAGAAACAACGTCATTCGAGGAATGCTCCTCTGGCACCTGCCTAGCCAGAGGAACTAAGCAGGTGAATGAAATTGTTGAAACTATTAAACTAGAACTTCATCATAGAGAGATGGCCACCCAACTTCAGAGAGAAAAGAATATAAAAATGGAAGGTATGACAATTAAAAGAAACTCACTTCAAAAGAAGCGAGGCTGTATAATGTGGGCATTTTTAATCACAAACCTAGTGCTTGATGTTTTACTAAAGTCCTGCCCTTCTGGAAGTACAGTCTGTACCTCTTTGATTTATACCCACCTAACGCTAGAGTGAGTTTGATGCAGCTGCCTCAATTTAATAGGTTACATTCTCCCCACCTGACCTGCCCCATCTCTGGCTGAGTTTCCTTTGCTCCACCTCAAGCCCTGTGGTTTCCCAAGGCCACTGCATAGGTGCTTCTGCCCTGCTCTCTCGTCTGTTCACCTCCCTGAACTGCTCAGGCACCATTTTTGTTGGCAAACCTTTTCAACTCTTCCACAATTCTCCCCAGCTCTCTGCTCTTGCAGCACCCTCTATACCATTTCCCTTCCCATTCCTTCCTGCAAAGCCCTCAGCTGTCTGAGGACAAGAACCACCCCCATCTTTGTATGCCAAGTTCCAGGCATACAAGGGGTGCTGTTACTGAAGACATGTGGCCACATGGCCACGATCTGCTGACAAAACGTAGCTCTGGTGTCTCCTTAAATAAAACAAGGAACAGTCTTCACCAAGACACCTTTTTAGAGACTAAACATTGCCACAAAATACACAGCAACCATCCCAGAAATTTTATCAAGCTCCAATACTGCATTTTCTATAGACGGCACATTTTCTTTATCTAGATCACAGAAGTTTCCCTGAAAAAAACATGAATTCTAATCACAATTAAATAGTGATGAATCCTTTTAAATGTAAACACTCTTGATTAGCAACTATGATAGTAAACGATTCTTTAGGTGAAGCAAATATCTGTCAAGTTGCTTTCATTATAAATCCCCAAATACTTAGACTTGGTTTGCTTAAGATTAGGGGGAGTTCCCAAGGATGGCAGAAAGCCTAGAGGTGCAGCCTTTTAGGTTCAACAGCAAGGCTGCTGACAACAAACCTCAGGACAGCCAGGCAACACCAGCTCTGGTATCTGATCTAGCTAAGGGAATCTACCAGGCAGATTCTCATTCCATGCTAGGAGGGTATGCTATGTTATTCACTTATGTCAAAAAAGAGAAAAGACAGAAAGAATTCACCAAAACTAAACACAATATGTACACTCCTCAAAAAGGTAATAGAGTTACAATTCGATCCAATAGTTCAATTCCTAGGTACATGCCCAATAGATATGAAAACATATGTCCACACAAAACCTTGTACACAAATGCTCACAGCAGCATTATTTGCAGTCCAAAAAGTATGTGCTATGCTTAGTCACTCAACTCTTTTGCAACCCCATGGACTGCAGCCCGCCAGGCTCCTCTGTCCATGGGGATTCTCCAGGCAAAAATACTGGAGTGGGTTGCCAGGTCCTCCCCCAGGGGATCTTCCCAACCCAGGGATCAAACCCAGGTCTCCTGCATTGCAGGCAGATTCTTTACCATCTGGGCCACCAGGGAAGTCCATCCAAAAAGTATAAACACCCCAAATGTCTATGAACTGATGGCTGAGGGAAAAGGGAAATGAGGAGTGGGTACAAGATTCTTTTTTCAGGGTAATGAAAATGTTCTAAAATTGATTGTGGTGACGGCAGCACAACTCTGTAAATATACTAGAGATTACGGAATTGTATATTTTACATGAGTGAATAGCATGTTATATGAATTATATTTCAATAAAACTGTTACAAAACACATACAAAATGTAGTGTGACGTCACAACACTGTCAAAAGCAGGCAAGATATGACAGAAATAAATCTCAAACTGAAGAACCCTTACCCCTTCTTGTGTGTGCCTGCCAGAGGGTCACTTTACCTCTCTGGTCTCAGGTTAATTCTCTGAATGGTGAGAGAGCTGAATTTTAGGATCTCTGAAGCTCCATCTGGCTCTAGCATCATATGAGTCTATGGTATAATCCTGAATTACCTGATGAAGACGTCTGTTTTAATACTAGCACTTTTGAGATTCTCCTCAACAATTTCGGCAAATTTGGTTGGCGTCATCTCGTTGGCAGGTGTCTCCATCAAGCGGCGTGCCAGGTTCTGCCCAGAAGCAAAGAGGACGCCTCTCTGCCAGGCCTCCTGGTCCTCACTGGCAGAAGAAAACACAAGGTCACCGTCAGACAGCCTCTCAGAACACTGACCACAGCCTGCAAGGAGGGCTCTTACTGAAGACAAACAAAAAGTGATGGATAGAGGGGGCCCAAATATATTCTTTGTAGGGCTCTTACTGAAGACAAACGAAAAGTGATGGATAGAGGGGGCCCAAATATATTCTTTGTAATCTGAACCAGGGAGGCAGCTGTTATGGTTTATAAAGAGCTGGAGAGACTTCCCTGGTGGGTCCAGGGGTTGAGACCATGAGTCTCCACTGCAGGGGGTGCGGGTTTGATCCCTGGTCAGGGAACTAAGGCCTGGCATGCTTCATGGCATGGCCAAAAACAAAAATAAAAGCCAGAAAACATGACCCCCACTGAGCCGAGTGAGAGGAGACCTAGAATCCCCTTCTGTATGAAAAAAGGGGTTGGCCTGATGGACTTCTGAAGCCCTCAATCTGCTCCCCAATCTGACAGCAGATGTGTTCACAGAAAGGCCTGAGGGACTGCAGAATGAGCTCCCCCTGGTCAGTCCTGCCGGAGAACTGCCAGCTTCCTGCCTTCTCCCTGCCTGGCTTGGGACCCTGAACTCCGACCTGCTGGAAATCAGGGTTGGCTTCACAAAACAAAGGACGTGGGCCAACTTTCCAGGACCCTGGCTATTCTTGTGCACCACAAGAATTAACACACGTGGTGTGGGGATGGACAAAACAACACTCATTGCTTACAGAGTTCACCATGTGCCACACACTTGATGGGTTTTGCCTTTTGATCATAAAAGTCACATGAGATCTGATTCACAACTCTACTCAACCAAAGAGGAAAATGATTTCTGTCACTTCATTTTGGTCACCCAACCAGAAAGTGAGAGCTGGCTTCAAAGCCAGGCTGACGGGTCGCAGGGCCCTCATTTTCACTCACTATATCACAGGTGCCAACAAGACCCCCATTGTCCCCCGCCACGTCTCCTGAGGGTCTCACACTGTCTGCTCCTGAACCCAGAACAGGGCTGGAGTATAAGTGGTGCTCAAAAAATGTGCCCAAAGCTGAGTCTCCCACTAGACTAGGAGGGCAGGGACGGGATCCCAGCATCTGCTTATTTCTGGCCTTTAGCACAGAGCCTGCAGGTGCTAGGTAGATGGAAATGATCTGCATTAAAACCTTCTGGGACCCTTCTGTCGTCTTGTTCTATCCCTCCTCAGGAGGCCAACCAGGAATAGTTTCCTAGGAACCAGCAAGCACGGAGAAGGGATCTAGAGAGTCGGAGGGAAACACACACAGGAGCAGCCAGGAGCAGAAAAGAGGCAGAGTCATCATACTCCTAAACTGACTAGGGCCATGAGAGAGCCACAGACAAGCCACGAGGCAGTGCCGGCCGCTGAAAGGCAGGCAGCTCATGTCCAGGAGGCCATGCCATCAGCACCCAGGGAATGGACCTGGTCCTCGTTTCGTGCCATCACCTTCCATGGAGCTTGGCTGACACCACCACCTTCCTTTTCTGCTTCAGGTCATCGTACTCATAGAGCCCGAGCACCGCTCCTTCCGCAGCCGCCTGGGCATCTCCGCAGGGGTCCACCTCCACCGACGGGATCTCCAGGTCCTGAATCTGTCTGCACCCGGCTTCACAGGGCAGAGGAACCAGAAAACCAGAGTCAGTCAGGGACCCCTCAGAGGGCAGAAGGCAGAGACTTAGGGTGGGGTCCTGAGAAAACATCAAGATTGGGGTTCAAATCCCGGCCCTGACACTGATCTTTCTGAGCTTTCACTTCTTCCCTTTCCATACAGTGAGGACATGCACACACCTCACATAGTAGTGGGAGGACAGAATGATGGATAAATGATTGGTCTACCTCACATGGTAGTGGGGGGAAAGAATGATGGATTAAATGATTGGTCTACCCTGGTGGCTCAGAGGGTAAAGTGTCTGCAATGCAGGAGACCCGGGTTCAGTCCCTGGGTTGGGAAGATCCCCTGGAGAAGGAAATGGCAATCCACTCCAGTACTATTGCCTGGAAAATCCCATGGACAGAGGAGCCTGGTAGGCTACAGGCCATGGGGTCGCAAAGAGTCGGACACGACGGAGCGACTTCACTTTCACTTCACCTCACGTGGTAGTGGGAGGAAAGAATGATGGATTAAATGACGGTCTCACTCACAAGGAAGTGAACGCTATTACTAATACCACTTCTGAAACACTAGGGTTCCCTGAGGAAGCGTCCCAGTCACTAGAAGCTTGCCGTATTAAAAATGAGAGAGCAGTGATGACACTGCAATTATATCCAAGGAACTGAGCAAAGTCCATTATTAACACAGCGTTTATTAAGATCGAGTCAGCAAAATGCCCCAAATAAAAGTTATGAAATAATCACCCAACATGAACTTTGAAAGTAAATTTAACAAGCACATATGATATACGTGGGGTCACAGCACAATCCAGCTAATGATTCCCGCCTCAGCGACGGTGTTCTAAGCTTCTTTAACCACAGTCTCCTCGATGAAGGCCTCATCCTGCCACTCAGCCCTGACAGGACCCAAAGGCACCTACTCCAACTCTTCAAACTGTCCATGTGGCAAACTGGGACAGGCACACACCTCTGTAACTAGTCATAAATAAGCACTTTGTACTTTGCAGCCATTTTCTCTGATGTGTAAATAGTTACGACTCCATGTGATTTAAAAGTGGGGCAACACCACGGATACATTACAAAAAAAGAAAAAAACAATCTACCCACCAGGACTTTCTGGCTAAAAAAGAGTTCTAAGGCCAACACTGCAAGAGGGAACAAATGGTACTGAAACCCTAGACACAAGCTAAAGAAATATAAAAATGAAATTCCATAACCTAACCTTCTATATCTAAAGTAAGGCCAAGCATACTGGCTAAGGAAAACTGAGTATTTGTTGAGAGTTATTTGTATGAATGTGGGAAGGATAATGATGGTAAGAGGACAAAAAGAGCTGAGATTGATAATCTTACAGAGTGACCCTTAGGAATCTTTAACAACAGTAAACTTCAAAAGTTAAAGAACCTGCAACAGCAGCTCTGATGTTTTCTTTGCCTTCATGCCAGTTCTCCTGTTCATCAATTCCAGCCGTCTTTTTGCCAAGGCCAACCACCACCACGCTAGGGAAGTCCTGTTTCAAAAAATACAAAGTCAGCCACTTTGATCTTTAAAGCATCCATTTCTAGCATGAAATGGTATATGACCTTTCACACAACCACCTTAACCTCCACACAGGACAAAACTCCCCAAGAAATTTGGTTGTTTTAATTTTTTTAAGCCCTGACATCTTGGTAAAGTTTTATAACTGTGTGTTGGAAAGGCTGAGTGACGACGATCCTGCAAATGTCTGCTTCTGTAAGACAGGGCTACTGAACCAAGAAAGCCTACAGACTGAGGAATATGAGATGCAGTACTTTTCGACAGCAGTTTGCCTCTTGACAATTTAACCAATGCTTGTGGCTTAATACTGGGATAAAACTCATTCATAATCCAACACACAATTTTCTGTATAATGGTACAGCCAAAGTACTAGGCACATATAAGTGTTCACTGAGGGTCTGCCAAATAAACCTTATCTTCATCTCATACCTCATGTAGACCATAAAAGGTTCGGGTTTTGCCTGCCTTCAGGGGTGGTCCAGATCTGAAACAAAAAGAAATAGTTGTGTTAAAAAATATAGTTTGCTCTGTCCCCTTGTGAAGTGACATAAACCAACTGTATTATTACAGTGGTCTGATGCTTCTGCAAATTTGCTACTTATGTTATCAAAAGCAGAACTCTCTCAGAAATCTCTCAGATTTCTCAGATGCAGTAATTCTAGCTCAAAAACTTCCAGATTAGATTTAATGCACTTATTTTAAAACAATGATAGAAAGCAGTGCCATGGGTGGGTAATGCAGAGAAGACTGAGCACTGGATGGAGGCTGACCTCAATCTTAAATCTAATAAAAGATGTAAGACACCAACCTAAGTGGCTGACTTGACTGCACTGTGTTTAGCTTGGAGGATTTTTGTGATTTATCTACAGATGGGATACCAGGCAATTTCCAAACAAAGCAGCTGGCAATACACAATTATAGCCTGAGAACTGGATGCACTGGTACCATGCAGTCAGGAAGGCCAGGCTGTTCTGTACTCCAACAGGTTAGCTTTTGGATTAATGAATTAATCAAAGCACTTCAGGGAGCTGTCGAAGGGTAAAGGATTGGTAATTGACAGGGGATGCAAATTCTGTCATCCAATAGTTAGACAATTATTCTAATTATTAGGCTACATCTATCAGATACTAATAGGTTATCTCTAATTCAAATAATATGCAGTTGCAGTGGCCTACGTTGACAACTGTTTCTGTTAAATTGCGGCCCATAGCTGAGAAGGAGTTGAAATGCAAACCTTTTCCTACCTTCCCCATTCCCTGACTAATCCAAGAGAAGTTAGAATCTCAGGCCCACACCAGATTTACTGAACTGGAATGTGCATTCTAACTACACCCCCAGGCGATTCACGTGTCCTTTAACATCTGAGAAGCCCTTGAAATTCAAAGCTTATGATGCAGCCTCCTGAGGCTATCTGATCTAGCCCAGAACAGGCTATTCCCCCCAAGTGAAGAGGAGTTAAAGAGGTAGAGACTTTGGAAGGAAGCAGGTGGGAGGTGGGGTGGGGAGAAAAGAACTGAAGCCAGGAGGGTAGGCTGAGGAAATCTGGTACTTTCCAGATCCTTCTGGGTCAGCCTCTCACAATACCCTGGTGATTGGGTTGAAGTAGCCTGATTTCCCAGAACTGTGAACCACAAAGTACCAATATACAATCAACAGACACTTACTTTCACTTTCACCAAGAATATCCTGGCCAGTGTATTTCTGTGCATTTTCCTCCACCAGAACACAAAAGACATTCTCTTTCACTTTCAGGCATTAAAAAAACTGAAATCCAAAGATGAATACGTACATGTTCAAAATTTCTCTCAGCTTTCCAGACACCAATTTATTAAAATTCTCTCCTGCACTTGTAAACTGAGGCTCATCTTCTTCTTTTTCTTTGCTATAGATTCCTAAAACAAGGCCCTGAGAAAAAGAGAAAAAAGGTGTATATGAGTAGAGTAGATCCCAGACAGGGACTCAAGGGATCCCAAATTCCAGAAAAAGCTAATCATTTCAACCAAACCATGTCCCCCTCAGGGACAAAAGAACAAGGCCAAAAAAGCAGCAGGTGCTGAGCAGTCAACTACACTCATATCCTGCCTATGTGTTTCAAACTCCTGCTAACACAAGAGCCAAATTACTACCTGTCCTGGTCTTAATGGTCCCTCTCAAGAGCTTTCACAACACAGAGGGCTTTTCCTTCACTTTCTGCAGAAACAGCTCTCTGATCTCTCCCCCTTTCCATCCAAAAGCTGGCCATAAAATTTCCCATGAGAAAGTTTCTTTCCTTGTACCAGCAAGAGAACATTCTTATCATCAGGGACTGATAAGATTTGGGAGCCAATACCAAAAGGGACCTGTACAAAAAACCTACTAAAATAACCCTCATCCTCCCTTAGTTTCCCCCACATATTTCCTAGTCCCTGTCTCTCAACTGACTGCCCCTAGGCTCCTTTGCCTAATCACATTCCCACAATTTCTCATTCTCTGTTTATAAAGGTATATAAGCTTTGGGGCCTATAGGCTTCTTCCGGTCTTCTCCCTTTTGAAGACTGGACACATAAAAATATGAAGTAAAACTTGTATGCCTTTCTCTTGTTAATATAATCTGTTTTAGGTCCATTTCATTCTTAGTCTCAGCCCTAGAATCTAGGTGAGTAGAAGTAAGTTTTCCCTCCTTTACAACCTTCAAATGCAAAAATGTGCAATATTCTGGGATACTATCTCGATAAAGCCAAGGGCTGCACTTGCTGATACTAACAAGTTCTCTGGCCAACTCATAGGCTGGAAGAGAGGAAAAGGATGCACCTTCACTGGGAGGGTCAGGGACATACAACATTCTCTCAGCACTTAGTGGCTTATCCTTCATCTCCTTGAGCCCCAGACTCCAAACACCTGAAACAAGGAAGTAAACCTAGGAATCACTGTTTACCTCTGCACAGCAATTTATGACTTTAAAAATGTGCTCTGACTTAGGGCACCTTTGTAAGGTGGAAAGAACATGTAGTCTTCCCACTTGACAGATAAGGAAACCGAAATCTGGTCTGATATACTAGCCTGGGGGCAACAGAACTGGCCAAGAATCCAGATGCCTTCCCTCACTGTCCTCTGTGCTTTCTACAAAATCACACTGGTACTTAGACAAAATCATGTCTTGTCTTATTTAAAAAAAAAAAAAAAAGGCTTCCTCTGTGTTGGTAACCTTCCCAGGTTCTAACTTTCCTAAGGCTGCCAACTGCCTGGGGTTCCAGGGAACCAAGTAGGGAACTGATCAGACAGAACACACAGGTTACCTGAGCAGGATGTATTTCCATAGTACTGAAAAGAACTGGGGACAGACCTCTGGTCCCTCAGCCACCCTGAACTCAAGCCCTATCCAGAATACTTCTAGCCAGGGACAGTCCTGCTGGCTCTCAAGCCTGACTCCCACGCGTGTGCTCCTCCCACGGAGCCGTTTCCCCTTTCCAGATCCCCCTACGACCAAATTTTAGTGACCTTCACAATGGGGTTTCTTCTGCAGGACACTTCTTTTAATCTCACGAACAGACGGATCTCCCTGCAAAGCCCTTTTCCCTAGAGAAACGTTATTTTTCTCTAGAAACCCTTCCACGTAATTTACTCCCGGAGGACCTGTGTTTTCCTGATCTTCACCTTCAGCAGAGGAGAGAGGTCCTGGTATGGAACCCGAGGCCAGTGACTATCTGACTCTAGGGCATTTCACTTCACCAATACTTGGGCATCCTCCTAGCTGAGGTGGGAACAATCCTGGCGCCGTCATTCCGCGAGTTACTGGGAGGACTGAACAAAATCGCAAAATAAGGGCACGGTACAGAGTTGGAGCTCAGGTAACGGTAGCTATCTATGGCTATCAATCTCTCGTGCTCAGAGTTCGGATCCTAGCACTTTCAAGCAAAAGAAGGAAGAGCGCATCCCCCGCACTAGCCTAGTAGAATACTGGGGGGTCTGCAGCCTCGCGCAGCCGGCTGCCAAAGCCGAGCTCGGCAAAAGCAAGGTATTTTCTCTTTAGTCGATGTCTGCGACTTGGCTCAGAAGCCCGGGACACCGCGGCCTCGCCCCGCCCCCAAGTCCCCGTCGCCCGTGGGCACGACTCTCGCGGCGGCCCCGGGGCGAGCCGCTGCCTCTCACCTTCGTCATGTCTGCAGCGGCTGGACCGGGTGCCCACAAACGCTTCACGCTCAGATGTCGGACGGCGACTCGCGCGGCAGCCGGAAGAGGCAGCAAGAACATCTTTTTGGCTCGGCCCCCCGTACCGCCCTCCACCGAGCACGTGGCGACGGGAAGGCGGGCGCGCTCCTAGAAGCCCGGCTTTGGGGGACGGCCTGCGCGCGCCTAGGGGTGGGGCAGGTGCCAAGGGGCGTGGCGTGCGTACGCCAGGGGCGCGGCGGGAGGGCGTCAGTGGGCGGGGTTGTCGGGTGAGGGCCAACGCGCTAGCGGACGAGTACGCGTGCGTCCAAGGGGCGGGGCGGGCCGGGTCGACTGGGTGGTGCTGAGATAGAAGCGAGACGGTAGCAGGCGCTTAGGGGCCAGCCCTTTCTGACTGAGGCGAAGAGGCGGGGCTCTTGGGGGAGCGCGCAAGAGAGGGGCGGAGTCGCGGTTGTGCTGTACACCAAGGGACGCGGGTGGAGGCGGGGCACCGAGGAGAAAGGTTGCACGTAGCTTTAAAACAATTGAAACTGCGTAGTGAGGGCCTTCCTACTGAGTAATTTTTATTATTTTGCTTTTTTTGAACTTTTTTCTGAACTTCCATCTGGTCCAAGGGTTCAACATCGTAGGCAGTTAGCCCAAATACTGTTTTTTGAAAAAAGAAGCTTTGCGAAAAGCGCTCAGTATTTTAATACATATTTTTTAAAAAGAAGTCTTACATTTTTAATTGTATGAGTAAAATATGGTTGAATGGAACTAGGAGAACACGACGAAGCTCAAAGAGGGATACAAAAAATATCCTTACTGTTAACACCAGTGTCTGAACCCAATTTTAGCTGGATCTTTTTACCTCTGGCACAAGGTGGGCGAGGTCCACGAACTAGAAGTGATTAAAGTCCTGGCCTCAGTGCCGGGACGGAGAGAATGTCTATTTCACTGTACAAGGGCCGGACACAACAGAGATTTGACTGTCTATTTTTGAAAAGGTTGGACAAGTTGGGCATAGTAGGTTCTCTTTGACTTTCACTTCCTTTAGATAAAGAGTTGCATCACAAACTCGGTAAACTCAGCAAAATTCACCTATGTTCATTTAAAAGAGACATTTTGTATTCACCTTATAGCTGTTTTCTTGTTCCAGTGAACTTAAGCTGCAGTTTCCACAGCCAGAAATTTGCTAAAACCTGCTCCTAAAGACAATGGCACCCCACTCCAATACTCTTGCCTGGAAAATCCCATGGACGGAGGAGCCTGGTGGGCTGCAGTCCATGGGGTCGCTAAGAGTCGGACACGACTGAAGTGACTTCACTTTCACTTTTCACTTCCATGCATTGGAGAAGGAAATGGCAACCCACTCTAGTGTTCTTGCCTGGAGAATCCCAGGGACTGGGGAGCCTGGTGGGCTGATGTCTATGGGGTCACACAGAGTCGGACACGACTGAAGTGACTTAGCAGCAGTAGCAGCCTTCTGTGTGAGTGGAGAGGAGGGCTCTGTGAGCTTCAGAGGTTGCTGCAGAGCCGTAAGTTACATTTGTGTCTATCCCCTTTCAGCAAATTTTGTCCTCTTCATTTTGTTTGCTGTTCCTACCAGAGAGGATTTGTTTCCTGGCATGGCCTCACTTACTTTCCTCTTTGCTTGGTTCTTACCGAACTGTTTGCATTTTCACATGCCTGATAGAATGAGGGAGAACAAATGTCACAGGCCTCAAGTAATTTTTGTCATTACTGAACAGTATTATTGGCCACTTTGGGACGCAAGATTTAGTCATCCATTAAACCCTAAGTTCACAAGGTGTTTACATGTTTTTCTTTTAGAAACCATGGGGTACAACAGAATGTAAGAGTCCCTAGCCTGAAAGACTATTACCTAGTAGAGGCAAAATATATCATGACTGTAAAGAGATACAAATAGACACTTTTTCCATACAGTTTATAAGCACATATACTTCCTTCTGTCCTTTGCTTGACCAAGACTTTGGTTTGGTGCCATGACTTCCAGGAAACCTTCGCTGATGTTCCACACTTGGGTTATGTGCTCTCCCTTTGCTTCCAAAACAGCCTGTCTCAGAGTATTGATCACCTGTATTCTCCTTGTCTGTTTCCCCTAGGCATCTTGGGAGCCATGGCTTTCATCTGTGAACTTCAAGTGCCTAGATCTAGAATTCAGACTGTGGTCGCCACATATATAAGGTGTTTATAAAATATTTGAGTGAATGTGTGATCAAGGTCTACTGCGTGCAGCATTGTTTATTAAAGAACAGAACAAGTCCCATTTATGGCCTTCAAATAATAAATGCAAAAACAGAAAGTGCTTGAAAGGAGCCAGTAGAATGAGAAGTATATAGATGATTGAGGAGGACATTAGGATATGAAGGAATGTGTGGGAGGTCATTGGCTTGGCTTAGAGTGTAGGGATCAAGCTTGCCTGCTGCTGCTGCTAAGTTGCGTCAGTCGTGTCCGACCGTGCGACCCCATAGACGGCAGCCCACCAGGCTCCCCAGTGCCTGGGATTCTCCAGGCAAGAACACTGGAGTGGGTTGCCATTTCCTTCTCCAATGCATGAAAGTGAAAAGTGAAAGTGAAGTCGCTCAGTCGTGTCCGACTCTTAGCAACCCCATGGACTGCAGCCTACCAGGCTCCTCCGTCCATGGGATTTTCCAGGCAAAAGTACTGGAGTGGGGAGCCATTCCTTTATCCGAGTCAAGGTTGTCTAGAATAAAAGATTATAAAAGAGAGTGATGCTGGATTAAAGAGGCTTTTGAAAGGCTAAAAGAGTTTATTATTGATGTGGGAGTCAACATGGACTCAATGTTCTTTGTAGAAGCTGGAGCAAGGGGAAGTTATGAATTAATACAGTTGATAGAGATTAGAGTCAAGAGTGGAGAAAGACCAAGCAGTGTGGAAATTGTGCTTTGGTGAAAAACTATGTACTGTCTATTGAGATTTGAGAAGATTCCTGTGGATTATCTGATTAAGATTCTGCAAAGTTTTTTCACAGCTCTGTGAATTATTATGCATTGCAATATGCGCCTTGTCGGTAGATACGGAGATTATGTCTTGTCTAGTAGAAGTTGCGGGGGCGGGGGGGGGTGGTGTGGAAACCAGTCTTGTCTCCATTTGCACATTCATTTCAATATTCCTGATCTGTAAATGTGTCTGTCCTCAGAATTTTCACTTGAACCAGTTATACCAATTGTTTCCTCCATAAATTAAAATCTTTAACATGTGTTCATTTTTTATATCTGTATAAGTCATTTTTTATATCTGTATAAGTCACGATTTTAACTATTTTTGAAAATTATCTTTTAACAGCAGGTAAATTGGCCAGAGTCATGAATTTTTGATGGAACTTGCCAGAAGCCATTTGGAAATGGATCACAGAATCAGCTAGATACAGCTTGTGAAAGTGGCAGAATATACACCACTAGCCTGTTTGGGGCCCTCACACTTCCCACTTGCTTAGGAAGAAAGAGGCTGTGAAAGTGATTGGGGAGTTTAATTATAAATGCTGACTCTTAAGTAACAATGGGACACGGGAGAAGAAAGTAGATGAAAGAAAGTCCAGTGGGATCTTGAGATGACAATTCAGACTCCCACAGCAGGAGTCTGGAGGTTTCCCTAAAGAAGCCATTACAGAGGGAAACAAGCAGAGAGAAAGGACAGAGCCTGTGGAAGACACTATACGTCAGGAGGTGTAAGAACCCTGCTGCTGCTAAGTCGCTTCAGTCGTGTCCGACTCTGCGACCCCATAGACGGCAGCCTACCAGGCTGCGCCATCCCTGGGATTCTCCAGGCAAGAACACTGGAGTGAGTTGCCATTTCCTTCTCCAATGCATGAAAGTGAAAAGTGAAAGTGAAGTGTCTCAGTCATGTCGGACTCTTATCGACTCCATGGACTGCTGCCCACCAGGCTCCTCCGTCCATGGGATTTTCCAGGCAAGAGTACTGGAGTGGGCTGCCATTGAACCCTAGACAGAGGAATACGTAGGAAGTGTTTAGGGAGAGGCAAGAAGAGATTCACCATCTCAACATTCATGAGTAACAGTCATTCAGCACCTCCCTTCCAGAGTGGAGTCTGAAGTACTGAAAGCAGGAAACATGTCTGAGGACCATTGTTACACATGCTTCAGCAAAACAAAGGAGCACATGCTGAGCCTGAGACAGAAAAATATTTCCACATATGGTAATAAGTTTAGCACACCCATGTGGAATCTTTGTCTCTCTAGGGAAGTGTTGTAAGAGCATGGCTCATTCTTACCTGGTGAAGCTTGGAAAAACTGCATATCTGAGATTGCGTTTTCCAACATATAGTGCAGAGTTTTCATCCTCGGGGTCATCTGCTGCTGAAATGTAAGCTATCACCTCTCCCTTCCAGTTAAGAGGAAGGGTAAAGACAAAGGGCAAACCACCCACTTCCAGCTGAGTCATTCCTTTTAAAGAATGCTTGGGAAGCTCCACTCAACAACTTTTGCTTAATTCCAGTGGCCGTGCCTATCTATAAGAAGGGCTGCTACCTAGGATAAGATCCGAGTTCTAAAACTAACAAAGAAAGGGAGCCTGGACATTGTTTACATAACATCTGCCCACATAGTAATTGCTATCCCTCAGATCCCAGTTCAGACTTGCATTTCTCGAGAAGACTTTTTTTTTGCAATGAGGCATATAAGATGCCTGGTTCCCTGACCAGGAATGGAATCCATGCCCCCTGCAGTGGAAGCATGGAGTCCTAACCACTGGACCATTAGCCAAGTCCCAAAAGATAGTCTTTCTTGATGCCTCTACTTAGATCAGGTTCCCTTGGTCTATGCTCTTTAACACTGTAGAGAAGATAAATTTTTTCCTCTTTTTTTTTAGGATCTATGTTCTGTTGTTCGGTCACTAAGTCATGTCCAACTCTTCGGGACCCAATGGACTGTGGCATGCCAGTCTCCATGGGTTTCTTCAGGCAAGAATATTGGAGTGGGTTGCCATTTCCTTGTTTAGAGGATCTTCCTAGACCAGGGATTGAACCCACATACTCTGCAAGGCAGGCGGATTCTTTACCACTACACCACAAGGGAAGCCCTTAGGGTCTCTGGCTAGACCTAAAACAAGCTGACATGACTAACAGGAGGAAAGCATACAAATTTTATTTTGTCGTTATTTACATGTGATGGAGCCTTCACAAGAAAAATGAAGACCCAAAGAAGTAGTTAGGGCTGAGAGCTTATATATTTGTTTATGTTGTTGAAATCAATGCAATTGCATTGTGTGTTATATGTGTTGAGTAAATTCATTGTCATGTACAAATCTAAGTTAAGTGCCCTAAAATCATATATGTGAAACTTATGTTTTAATAATCCTATAAGACACATTTAAGTTGGAAGGAATCTCACAGGGAAAGGTCACTGACAAAGTTATTTTCTGAATAAGATGATAATAGCTACTACATATTAAGAATCTTTTATGAGCAGAGAGGCTGAATCTATGCTTAATATAGATTTTTTAACACTGATCTTATTTCCCATCTCCTTGTCTTTTTGTTCTATGAATTTCTTCTCTCAAATATTTTAATATTTGATTTTAAATATTCAAGAGCTCTATCGTTTCTCACTCTTGCAGTATTTACTAATATTTTCTTTAAACATTAACTACACTATCTGAGGGCTTCCCTGATAGCTCAGTTGGTAAAGAATCTGCCTACAATGTAGTAGACCCTGGTTCAATTCCTGAGTTAGGAAAATCCCCTGGAGAAGGGATAGACTACTCACTCCAGTATTCTTCAGCTTCCATGTGGCTCAGCTGGTAAAGAATCTGCCTGCAATGTGGGAGACCTGGGTTCAATCGTTTGCTTCTGCTCTCTGAATTGTCTCTATTTCCTCTGAGTTCCTATTTCTTCTTTGTTTTGGTCTTTGACTTTAATGTTGGTGCACTTCCTCAAGAGCATGGTGATCTTTGGCTGTCTAATAATATTTGAAACAGAATACTGGATGGCATCACTGACTCGATGGATGTGAGTCTGGGTGAACTCCGGGAGTTGGTGATGGACAGGGAGGCCTGGCGTGCTGTGATTCATGGGGTCGCAAAGAGTCGGACATGACTGAGCGACTGAACTGAACTGAACTGAACTGAAAGTCTAAATGCAACTTCATGAAAAGACCTTGGCAATTTGCAGCCATCACTTTAGGGTGATTAGGTAGCATCTCATTGTGACATCCCCAAATGTCAAAATCTATAAGCTTTTCCTCTTGGATCTTTTCTCCCCAAAAAGGATTCTTCAATTTTTACATATGATGGAAGCCTTCACAAGAAAAATGAAGACCCAAAGAAGCAGTTAGGGCTGAGAGCTTATATACTTGTTAATGCTGTTGAAATCAATGCAATTGCATTGTCTGTCCTTCAATAGCCTGACTGCTAGTTTTTTGGAAGCAAGTCAGAAGGAGGAATGTCTTGACAAATATAATTCAATTCACAGATTTTGACTGCATTTATTTTTATTTAGGTGCCTCCTTCCCCCAGTTGGACTTGTGACCCCCAAATCTGGAGCATCTCTGACTCAACCCCTTTAAAGAGAAAATCCAGTTTTCTTCTTTTAACTTTTTATCTTGTATTGGGATATAGTCGATTAACAATGTTGTGATAATTTCAGGTAAACAGTGAAGGGACTCAGCCATACATATACATGAATCCCTTCTCCCCCAAACCCTGTTCCCATCCAGGCTGGCACATAACATTGAGCAAAGTTCCATGTGCTGTACAATAGGTCCTTGTTGATTATCCATTTTAAATATAGCAGTGTGTATATGTCCATCCCAAACTCCCCAACTATCCCTTCCCCCCGGCAATCATAATGTAGTTCTCAAAGTCTGTGAGTATTTTTCTGTTTTTACAAGTGAGTTCATTTGTATTATTTCCTTTTAGATTCCACATATAAGGGATGTCATAGGATTATTTCTCCTCCTCTGTCTGACTTATTTCACTCAATATAACACTCTCTAGGTCTATCCATGTTGCTACAAATGGCATTATTTCATTCTTTTTAATGGTTGAGTAATATTCCATTGTATATATTTACCACCACATCTTCTTTAGCCATTCCTCTGTCCATGGAGATTTAGGTTGCTTCATGTCTTGGCTGCTGTAAACAGTGCTGCGATGAACATTAGTGTGCACATATCCTTTCGGATCATGTTTTTCTCTGGATAAATGCCCAGCAGTGGGGAAAATCCAGTTTTCTGCTCAGTTGGAGAATATGCATTTATGTGGAGGAGGATGAATGTAATATGTGAAGATCTACTGAGATGTTATTTAAGACTTCAGATTATAGTCTCTTCATTTCTGTGTAATGTGGTCTTATGGTTGCTCTGTCAATTAAGAATTAAGAGGATGGTTCTCGATGTAACTATCACAGACTGAATAATTTATTACTCCTCAGTCCATATATACAATCCTGAGAAAAATCCAGTGCTTATGAGACAGGTAAAGGAAAAGAGACCGAGAAGGAGTAGCCTGAGAGGAAGGAGATAAAGATACTGATTAGATGATGAGAGTGGTCAGCAGGTCAAATGCTGCTAAAAGGTCACTCAGTAAGAATAAGGACTGAGAAGAGCCCAGTGGATCATGCAAAGTGGAGGTGATATTTACCCTGGCCAGAGCAGTTTCACAATTCTTCCATCCTCAGCAGTTCCTGTGAAAGTGTAGGTTAGATCATAGCAGACTGTTCAAAACTCACCAAGGTCTTCACAATCTCTTACCTTACAGACGACAGTGTTGGACAAGTGGTTGGTCTCTCCACTTCCAGCCAGTTTTCTCCTGGGCCTCATCTCCTTCAACTTTCTCTACTCTATCAGACTCGCCTCCTTGCTCTTTCTTGATAAATCCAGGATCGCTCTTGCTGTTCAGGATAGCCTTTGCATTAGTTGTTTGCTTTTCCAGAAATGATGCTCCCAGACTTCTTCCAAACTCACTCCCTTGCTTCCTTCAGGTCTTTGCTCAAATGTTGCCTTTTTTGAGGCCTTACTCAACACTCTATTTAAATTACATTTATTTCCACTCAAGCACTATCCCTCTTCCCAACTTTGTTTTTCTTCTAACATTTATCACGATTGAACGTACGGTTTTACTCACTTTATTTAGTGTCTGTCTCCCCCACCTTCCCTCAAACATAAGCTAGATGAGGGAAGAGATTTTGTTCATTCACATGTCCCAAGAACTTAGAACAGTACATACAACATAATACACACTTAAATATTTGATGAATAAATTAGTGAATCGAGTAATGGTGCAAAAGAAGGTAGATATGGAGAATATAAGTTAAAGAAAATATCTTCAATAAATCTGGCTGTAAAGAAGTGGAGAAAGATATTATTGAACTTGAAGGGGAACATGGGGTTTAGGGAAGCTCATATGTTTTTTATTTGTTTACACTGATTTTTTTCTTTTGAAAAAATATTGATTCATGGAAGATTGGAAGGAAAGTACAGAGAGGTTCCATTTACCCCTTCACCCAGTTTCACCAATGGTTTTACTTCTCCAGCTAGGTAACTATAGTACAATATCAAAACAAGGGAGATGACATTGGTATATTGTGCATATAAGTCTATGCTACTTTTATCACATGCATATTTGTGTAACCACTACTGCACTCAGGATACAAAACTATTTCCGAACCACAAAGATTTCCCTCGTGCCACCCTTCCCACATCCCTAGTTCTTAACAAGCATGACTTTGTTCTCCATCTGTGAAATTTTTTCATTTCTAGAACATTATATAAATGAAATCATGTAGTATTAATACTTGACTCTTTAAGATTGTTTTCTCTTGCTTATCCTATTCTATTGAGATTCATCCACAGTTTGCTTACCAATAGTTCATTCCTTTTTGTTACTGAATAGTAAGTACTCCATGGTATGGATGTACCATGGGAGTTTTCAGCCATTCACCTGTTGAAGGATATTTTCATTGTTTCCAGTTTTTGTCTGTTCCAAATAAAACTGCTATGAACTTTTCTGTATGGGTTTTTATGTGAACATAAGTTTCATTTCTCTGGAATAAATCCCCAGGAATGTGATTGCTGGGTTATATGACACAGTATATGATACATGAAATTAAAAGATGCTTTCTCTTTGAAAGAAAAGCTATGACAAACCTAGACAGTATGTTAAAAAGCAGAGACATCACTTTGTTAACAAAGGTCCATATAGTCAAAACTATGGTTTTTCTAGCAGTCGTGTATGAGTGTGAGAGTTGGACCATAAAGAAGGCTGAGTGCCAAAGAATTGATGCTTTTGAATTGTTGTGCTGGAGAAGACTCTTGGAAGTCCTGTGGACTGCAAGATCAAACCAGCCAATCCTAAAGGAAATCAACCCTGAATATTCATTGGAAGGACTAATGCTGAAGCTGAAGCTCCAATACTTTGGCCACCTGAAGGGATGAGCCAACTCATTGGAAAAGACCCTGATGCTGGGAAAGATTGAGGACAGGAGGAGAAGGGGGATGAAATAGTTGGATGGCATCATTGACTCAGTGGACATGAGTCTGAGCAAATTCTGGGAGATAGTGAGGGACAGGATGCCTGATGTGCTGTAGTCCGTGGAGTCACAAAGAGACACAACTTAGTGATTAACAACAACAATGATACATGTATATTTTGTATTTTAAGAAATGTCAAGCTATTTTCCAGAGAAGCTGTACTGTTTTAAATTCTTCATGGTCTTTTTTTAAAGGGTGGGGCAATGTAAAGTCTGTTTAGGTTTTCTCTGGGAGGAACCAGCCACCAGGAAGGGGAAGGATGCAGAGGACAGAGCCGAGTCCAGAGGAAGCAAGTGAAAATGGAGCAAGGTAAAGAGATGCTCCTTCCACTGGAGGGTGTGACCTAGTTACCTGATGAAGGCAAGAGGTCGGATGCAGGTGGCTTTATGGGTTTGATGGCTGGAACTTAATGATTTCTCTTCTCTTGGCTAAACAGTGAATGAAGGCTGGGCTGAGAGTGAAGTGCTTTGACATCAAAGGGCTTTGTGGTCACACAAGTTTGGGAAATGCTTACTAATGTGTCACACCCTAGTTATTAGCACATTGAACGTTTAGAAAAATCCTAGGGTAGAAAAGAGACCAGTCACACTCTGTGGCGTGAACAGATGAATTTATGTGGTAAAGGATTAATTTTCTTTCCACATATATTTCTAAACCCTTCTCTCATTTTGTCCACCCTGACCCCCAAAGAACAACTCTCTTCATACCAATTTGGAAAAGTCTGGAATAGAATATAGCTACGATGGGACATTGCATGTATCCCACACAATACACGGAGTTTCACCCTCTCCACTAAAGGGATACGTCCAAATTTAAATATTTGTGGGATCAGAATATCATGATCAGAGTTTTAGTAAAGTCTTCTAACATGTAAACAGTATTCCAGTATAATTTAGCTTATGCACTAATTATGCCAAACTGATATTTTAAAATGAGTTAACATTCTTAGATGAGCACTTGATTTATTATAAAAGTAAAACTGTGAAACAATGGAGACAGTATAGTCTTTTTAATAAACAAAGTCTTGATTTTAATAAACTGGATATCTGTATGGGAAAAAGTTTTGACATATACCTTATGTCAAACACAAAAATCTTTTCTAAGTAAATTTGAAAGGTTAAACAATAGAACTTGTAGGAGATAACATAGGAGACTATTTCATGAATTTGATGGTAGGCAAAGATTATTCTTAGAGTACAAAGAGCTCTAACAATAAAGGAAATGGTTGATGAATTCAATTACAGTAAAATTAAGAAATCCTGTTCAACAAAAGAACATTGAGAGAATGAAAAGGGAAACCATAGCATAGGAAAAGGCTGGTTCCAAACAGGAAAAGGAGTACGTCAAGGCTGTACATTGTCACCCTGCTTATTTAACTTCTATGCAGAGTACATCATGAGAAACGCTGGGCTGTAAGAAGCACAAGCTGGAATCAAGATTGCTGGGAGAAATATCAATAACCTCAGATATGCAGATGATACCACCCTTATGGCAGAAAGTGAAGAGGAACTAAAAAGCCTCTTGATGAAAATGAAAGAGGAGAGTGAAAAAGTTGGCTTAAAGCTCAACATTCAGAAAACGAAGATCATGGCATCTGGTCCCATCACTTCATGGGAAATAGATGGGGAAACAGTGGAAACAGTTTCA
>NW_011495025.1:6755351-6758537 GCF_000754665.1 Bison bison bison | reverse complement strand
GAAAGCTGAGTGCCGAAGAATTGATGCTTTTGAACTGTGGTGTTGGAGAAGACTCTTGAGAGTCCCTTGGACTGCAAGGGGATCCAACCAGTCCATTCTGAAGGAGATCAGCCCTCGGATTTCTTTGGAAGGACTGATTGCTAAAGCTGAAACTCCAGTACTTTGGCCACCTCATGTGAAGAGTTGACTCATTGGAAAAGACTCTGATGCTGGGAGGGATTGGGGGCAGGAGGGGAAGGGGATGACAGAGGATGAGATGGCTGGATGGCATCACTGACTCGATGGATGTGAGTTTGGGTGAACTCCGGGAGTTGGTGATGGACAGGGAGGCCTGGCGTGCTGCAATTCATGGGGTCGCAAAGAATCGGACACGACTGAGCGACTGAACTGAACTGAACTGAACTGATGGATGTAATCAGCAAAGAATTTGTATCTAGATAAATACTGTTTTATAAACCAATTGTAGACAGTGCAAAATGAAAACGACTCTAGAACCAGACTGCCTGTAACTACTTCCTGGTGTGACTTCAGACATGTCATTCAATGCTTTTCCGCCTTCCATTTCCTCACTAAATGGGAGTAAGAGTATACCTATCTACAGTTGTTTTGAGAGTTAAATTAATCAATATAGATAAAGCACTTTGAGAAAAGTTTTGCACATTAAAAGAGCCCAACTGAAGTTAACGATTATCATGTGTTCTCTGTGTTTTCAAATAAAGGTGCAGAGAATTTAGAATTTAATGTGCTTTCATTATTAGAGTGAGTGTCATTGATGTACCTGACATGCTGAGCCATCACATTTCTTATTACACAGCAGCAGTGTATGTGTGCATGTGCACGCAAGTGAGGTGTAATGCCATTGAATGTCACCCAGCCCTTCCACAGTAAGTGGGAGGCATTCTGGCTTAACCACCAAGCACCTGCAATGATCTTGGTTGTGTTCTCCTTCACCTAATAACTGTGACAGCTTTATAACATCCTTAAATAAAATCACAGCATTAACTGCATAATTGTGCAACTCACTGCTTCTACCAGTATTAGGACAGTTTGCTTACAAATTCATACATAATTACTGGAAAATATAAAATCTCTTACATTTCAGGCCTAACCTTTCCATGTTAAGAGTTTACATTTGTATTGATGTTTCTCTGTCTTAAATAAAATGCTTTCTTCAATTTTATCATTTCCAAATGGGTGGTACTGTGAGTCACTGTTCTACTCTCTGGGTGGTAGGGAGTAAATCTCAAGACACCTCCTGCCAGAGAAACATCTTTGTTGGCTCTGATTCACTAGGCAATTTTCTCAAAGTTGTGCCCTAGCTCATCTGGGTTTCATTGGCATCAGAAGCGCTTATAAAGCCAGCACATCTCTGGAACTGTTCTAATTAACCCATCATCACTCCTTGGAGGATGGTCTTGATACTGACCAGGGTTCTTGGCCTTCCTCAATCAATAGAATGCCATGGACAGAGGAGCCTGGCGGGCTATAGTCCATGGGGTCACACAGAGTTACATAAGACTGAGTAACACTTTCACTTAAAGAAATTGACTAGAGGCCAGAAAAGAAATTCAGTCAAGGTTTTATGGGAGGCCCTGCTGCCCCAGGAGGGAGCAAAAAGAAGGAAAAAGGGACATGCTCATTCCCTGGGCGCCATGGTGGGGGCCAGCTTGTTCTTTATATGGGGTGAGAATAGGCATATGTCCAGGAGTTGGGCCAGAGGGATGGCTTAAGTGGTTTGCCACCCCTTAGGTGATGTTGTGTGCAGGGAGCATGTACAGTACCCTGATTTTGCTCCTGGCTCTTCAGAAGTGGTGGTTGGGTATTTTGGTCATTTGTATCTTTCTGTCCATAATTTGCCCCAACTGTTTAGGCACACAATTATTTTAGTCCTTATAGTTTCTTTGTATTTTGTTGCTGGAGGAGAGATTTGTCCAGGTGCAAGCATTGCAGCAAAGGGTCCCAGGCCCCAGTCTGTCCCAGTATGAATATGAAATATTCATTAACAACCAGGCCCACCATTCTCAAAGTGTGATTGTGGTTCATGTTTGGAAAATTCACCTGGGGTACTTGTTAAAAACATAGATTTCCAAGTCCCATCCCAGACCCTCAGAATCAGAGCCTCTGGGAATATCAAAAGTTTACGTTTCTAAAAAAAGCTTTCTAAGTGAGTCTAAAATTTGAGAACTATCAAAATGTATTTCACTGAGTCCCATAGAATCTGGTTCTAAAATTAGAAAATTAACACCCAACAGCTTGAGTAGGATACAGCAAAATACAAGTTATGAAAATGGAGGCTAGTTGAATCCAGGTAAGGATTAAATTCAAGGAAGAGTGTTTTGCCTATGTTCTCCTCTAGGACTTTTATAGTTTCTGGTCTTACGTTTAGATCTTTAATCCATTTTGAGTTTATTCTTGTGTATGGTGTTAGACAGTGTTCTAGTTTCATTCTTTTACAAGTGGTTGACCAGATTTCCCAGCACCACTTGTTAAAGAGATTGTCTTTAATCCATTGTATATTCTTGCCTCCTTTGTCAAAGATAAGGTGTCCATATGTGCGTGGATTTATCTCTGGGCTTTCTATTTTGTTCCATTGATCTATATTTCTGTCTTTGTGCCAGTACCATACTGTCTTGATAATTATGGCTTTGTAGTAGAGCCTGAAGTCAGGTAGGTTGATTCCTCCAGTTCCATTCTTCTTTCTCAAGATTGCTTTGGCTATTCGAGGTTTTTTGTATTTCCATACGAATTGTGAAATTATTTGTTCTAGCTCTGTGAAGAATACTGTTGGTAGCTTGATAGGGATTGCATTGAATCTATAGATTGCTTTGGGTAGTATATTCATTTTCACTATATTGATTCTTCTGATCCATGAACATGGTATATTTCTCCATCTATTTGTGTCATCTTTGATTTCTTTCATCAGTGTTTTATAGTTTTCTATGCATAGGTCTTTAGTTTCTTTAGGTTGATATATTCCTAAGTATTTTATTCTTTCCATTGCAATGGTGAATGGAATTGTTTCCTTAATTTCTCTTTCTGTTTTCTCATTATTAGTGTATAGGAATGCAAGGGATTTCTGTGTGTTGATTTTATATCCTGCAACTTTACTATAGTCATTGATTAGTTCTAGTAATTTTCTGGTGGAGTCTTTAGGGTTTTCTTTGTAGAGGATCATGTCATCTGCAA
>NW_011495025.1:6754299-6754465 GCF_000754665.1 Bison bison bison | reverse complement strand
CTTCCTTTTCTAGTTGCTTTAGGTGTAGAGTTAGGTTATTTATTTGACTTTTTTCTTGTTTCTTGACGTGTGCCTGTATTGCTATGAACTTTCCCCTTAGGACTGCTTTTACCGTGTCCCACAGGTTTTGGGTTGTTGTGTTTTCATTTTCATTTGTTTCTATGCA
>NW_011495025.1:6732669-6753393 GCF_000754665.1 Bison bison bison | reverse complement strand
AATACAGTATACTAACGCATATATATGGAATTTAGAAAGAGGGTAACAATAACCCTGTGTACGAGACAGCAGTATAGAACAGTCTTATGGACTCTGTGGGAGAGGGAGAGGGTGGGAAGATCTGGGAGAATGGCATTGAAACATGTAAAATATCATGTATGAAACGAGATGCCAGTCCAGGTTCGATGCACGATACTGGATGCTTGGGGCTGGTGCACTGGGACGACCCAGAGGGATGGTATGGGGAGGGAGGAGGGAGGAGGGTTCAGGATGGGGAACACATGTATACCTGTGGCGGATTCATTTTGATATTTGGCAAAACTAATACAATTATGTAAAGTTTAAAAATAAAATAAAATTTAAAAATAAATAAATAAATAAATTCAAGGAAGAAAGGATGTGTGAAGAGGGTGGAGGAATGCCCAGAACACTGTGAGTCCTGCACTTGTAGTCATGATTTTCTTGGAGCTGAGTGAGTATTTTACCTTTTTCTCTGAGAAGTGAGTTAAAAAAAAAAAAAAAAAGATTTATTTAATCGTTATCAATTCAAACAAAGAATAAAAATATAACTGTTTCTATAACTCAAGCACTATTTAAGATCTGAGTACTCTTATCTTTTGGCAATGTTTGATAAATCTATAGATTCAGATATCTCTGTGCTTACATCTGAAGCCCCAGGCTGAAGGTCCTTCTAAACTTATTAGTTAACAAGTCTGTCTTGGTCGTGGGCTTCCCTGATACCTCAGTTAGTAAAGAATCTGCCTGCAATGAGGGAGACCTGGATTTGATCCTGGGTTGGGAAGATCCCCTGGAGAAGGGAAAGGCTACCCACTCCAGTATTCTGTCCTGGAGAATTCCATGGACTGTATAGTCCATGGGGTTGCAAAGAGTCGGACATGACTGAAAGACTCACTTCACTTCACCTTGGTAATGCTTTTTTCCGTTCATTCACCACTCACTCGTCTAACTATGGGTTAGGGGCTCTAGAAGACCTAACTTCAAATACATAGAATTACTGGGGCTGGGAACGTAAACTTAAAATGCAGTATGTAATTCAATGGTTCTTGGGTGAGACCCCAAATTCTGCATTTCTAACATGTTCTTAGTGATGCTGATGATGCTGGTCCACGGATAACATTGATAACAGCATTGCTTGTTTAAGAAGCCCTGATTTCTTTTTGGCCTCCAGAAAGACTTTTCTAGACTCTCTGGTCCCTGGATATATCTGACCTGTGCTACTGGTAGAGGCAGGTGAAGACTCCATACTGGCAACGCAGTATTGGACTTTGTTCTCAGAAGTTCCTGACGTGAATGCTGTGTCGCCTGCTTGTGAATGATAAAGATCCTCTCCCTTTCATACTTAATCCAGGTCTCAACTATGAATCTCTCCAACCAGATAGTTCTTTCTCTGGGAGAATAAATTTGGAATTCTGGCCTGTCTGCCCCCATACATCTCCTGAACTGTTGATAACAACCATAACTACCTTTAAACATCTTTTAAATCTTCAATGGCTCAGTGGTGTCTGAATCCCACAGTAGTTGCTTTTCTTTGTTTTCCATTTTTTAAAACAATTATAATTGACAGACAATATCATAGTGGCCCTTCTCTTTCCTCAGTGAGTCTGGCTAAAGATTTGTCAGTTTTGTCAGTCTTTTCAAAGAGCCAATTCTTTGATTCATTGCTCTTTAAAAAAAAAAATGTTTTTAAAGTTTCAATTTTATCTCCTTGGAGAATAATCTTCCTTTGTAATATAAGTGACAGGCCTGAGAAATGCTGTGAGGTGCATTTTTTTGTTTGTTTTTATTGTGAGGGTCTTTAGTGAATAAGAACTCTCATTTCTTTGTTCAACAGCCTGTTCATCTTTATATACGTCCAGAGACAAATTGTTCCCAGTAGTTAAGTAGTTTCAAATAAACTTTTTTCTCTAATAAAATATCACAGACCTAAGTGTATTATTAAAGTTGTCAATGTGTCAACTGTATACCATTCACAATTCTTCCAATTGCAAAATGATTTTTTTGAAAAGCAGTTTAATTCCAATTTGGTTTCCGCAATTTGGATTAAAGTTCTTTACCATTTAGACACTATGTTTTCTGTGGGCTCCACAAGTTGATTCTAAACTATCAGCTAGGAAACTAAGAACAAACGTGCACATGTGTGTACACACACAGACACACACATACACACACACACTCAGGAATCCATCTTCTTCTTCTCTTTCTCCATCAAAAAATTTTGATGTGGTGATTTTGACTATCAGCCAGCTTTGGAAACTATTGAGATGGTTTCTTGTCCATCTATATACCTAACTTATCCGTCCATTAATTATCCTCTTTTCCTTACTCTAAAAAAGATTTAAGGTACTGTCTTAATTAAATATAGTCACTTAGGAAAGTAACCATTTAAGAAAATAAATAAAAAGATCAATAATGTAATAGTTAATCATCTTCTTTCCCATAGTTTTATGTTTTCAAAATTTTCTTGCCATGTATTAGTACAATTATAATTTTTAAAAAGACTGAATTTTTTATGGATTAAAAAATTTAATGGAGTTACTTATGAGGATTGCCCTACTTATATACTATTTCATACTTAGTGAGTTATCAGTTAACCAAGTATTTTTATTTTTAGGACTGTCTGTTCTCCCAGAGGGCTAGAAAAGAAAACTTTCACACCTATTACTTTATAGATTTCTGGTAAGATGGAAGACCTCTGAAATTCTACCAGTTTCTGTTCTTTGGGGTTCTGCAACAGCCTCTGGAGGAATGATGCATATTATCTTTATAGCCACAACGTTATATAAAACATAAAAAGGGCTTTCCTTCTTTGATTGGAATTTGAAATTGTAATCTAGCATGCTAGAATCTGTGTTAGAAGAATCATTTAAGGCTCCCTGCCCAATCTGCAGTAACACCCCAAGTATGTTAGTCACTCAGTAGCGTCCAACTCTTTGCGACCCCATGGACTGTAGCCCCCCATGCTCCTCTGTCTATGGAATTCTCCGGGCAAAAATATTAGAGTGGGTTGCCATTTCCTCCTTCAGGGGATCTTCCCAACCCAGGGATCGAACCCAGGTCTCCAGAATTGCAGGCAGATTCTTTACCATCTGAGGCACCCGGGAAGCTCGAGTGAAATTTATTTATTGCAGTGGATTGCTTCCCTCTAATGGTGAAAAATAGTCATACCACTTCATTTTTAGTGTTTAGGTTTTTAGCCTCAAATAGTTTAAAAATTATTTCACACCATTGTTTGCTTTGATTACGATTATTACAATCTATGCTTTTGTGATAATATCACATGATATTGATGCCAAAACCATTAGCTCATGATTTTAACAATCAAAGCAATAACACCTAAGAAGTTATAGCTCATTACTTCTCTGATTTCTTTCTGACTCACTAAACGTTTCAAATGAAACAACTTATTTCTGATTTATAATACTTCTATTATTAAAATCTTGCAGAAATGCATGTAATTGTTACATCAGCCCTTATCACTAGATAGCATTATAATAATCAGTATGATTAAGTTTTTAGAAACACAAATTGCCATCATGTGGTTATAGCCTTTGGTGATAAACAGAGCAAAACGAAGGATCTGGACAGTTTACCACCAGATCCAGGATTTGATAAATAATTCATGCCTACAAAACACTTTGTCATTTTGAGGCAAATTGCTCTTAGGAAACTCAGTAAACTTTACTAAGTGAACTCAGTAAAGTTTCTAAGTCATCCTTTGATGTTCCTTTAATTTGAACTCAACAACTTTCCGAGGTAGAAGGGAAAGCATTACTATCCCATCTTTTCTTTATTTTTTTTTTCTTTAAAGGTTGAGAAACAAGCTCCGAGAGCACACAAGATATCAGTCTCAGAAATGGGTCAAGAATCATGGTTCCCACTCTGTGAAACGTTTCTGACTCAATATTCAATGTTCAACTGTGCATTTTCCACTCGTGGGCTCTCAGATGTAACTCAGCCTGAATGGCTCCTTCTTCAGGATCTCTGCTACATTTGAGTGCCCTTGTCCCCACTAAAGGGGATGAAAGAGGAGGATGAGATGGTTGGATGGCATCACCGACGTGATGGACATGAGCTTGAGTAGGTTCCAGGAGTTGGTGATGGACAGGGAAGCCTGGCGTGCTGCAGTCCATGGGGTTGCAAAGAGTCAGACACGACTGAGCGACTGAACTGAACTGTCCCCACAAGTCTCATCATATGAGAAATCTAGCAGGTCTTCTAGCCTCTTCCTTCTCTGTCTCCACTTGTCATCAACAAGTCTTGCTGAGTTTTCTGACCATCGTCCACCTCTTATTACCCCTTTGTATTACTGTCCTAGAGTTGCCATAGCAAAGTTCCACAGACTGCTTGGCTTAGACACCAGAAATCTATTTCTCACAGTTCTAGAGGCTAGATGTCTGAGATCAATGTGTCAGCAAGGTTAGTTTCTTCTCCTTGGCTTGTGGCCCACTATCTTCTTTCTGTTTCTCCACTTGGTCTTCCCTCTGTCTGTTTGTGTCCTAATCTCTTCTTTTAAGGACATCAGGTATATTGGATTAGTGAAGGTGTGTGTGCTAAGTAAGTGACTTCAGCCATGTCAGACTCTTTGTGACTCTATGGACTGTAGCCTGCCAGGCTCCTCTGGCCATGGGATTCTCCAGGCAAGAATACTGGAATGCCAGGCCCTCCTCCAGGGGATCTTCCCGACCCAGGGATCAAACCTGTGTCTCCTGCGTTGCAGGCACCTGGGAAGCCCAATGAAGATTAGGGGCCACCCTAATGACCTCATTTTAACTTAATTACCTCCTTAAAGACCCATTTCCATATGCAATCACATTCTAAGATCCTGAGGGTCAGGACTTCAACCTAAGAAATTTGGGAGGGGGGCACAATTCAGCCCCTAACAACCCTGTTACTGTTCTGAACTGGCTGAGGGACGCCTCCCTTCAGCCTTACACTGTACAGCACATTCCCACCTGGATGCTCTGCTCTAGTTCACCTTCCACAGAGCTCAATCCAATATACAAGTCTGATTGTGTAAGTTCCTTTGTTTCTAATCCTTCACCCGAGCCCCTATTCTTTGACAAGACAAGGGAAGACCTGGCCCTGCCTTTCTCACCTGCCTCTTCTTTCCACTCCTCTTGTCTGGCCCTCAACCTCCACTGATGCTAAAATACTTCATGACTAGGTCATGTTGCTTCATGCCTCAATGCTTTGGCTTATATTTATGCCCTCACCCAAGACCTTTTTCTTCATCTGCCTGCCTCTTGCTCATTCAAAATGTACAGAAAGTGGGAGCCTCCTGGTTCCTGCCGGCTGATAAAGCTCTGGCCCTCCGAGTGACCTGCAGGCATGAGCACATCTTAGTGCTTTATGAGTAACTAAGTAGGGGAAGATCCATATCATTCACTGTGGAGACAGTTTGTTCAGGAAATGATGATTCAGGTCTGACGCCTGGAATTTGCCTCTCCAAACAGCTCTCCTTGACACAGCGGCCCTGGACCAGGTGGCTTGTATTAGCCCCCGGGCAAGTGAAGTTTCTTCATGGTTTTCCACAGACACCCCAGGTTCTTCCCATTTATGGTTGGTTATATATGTATTTCTATTTTATATACATTTTAACTTAGACTCATACCTGTGAAGTTGGTACTCATTTGTGGAGATGTCAATTTATATTACCAGGGGATGTAGCTCAGTGGTAGAGCGCATGCTTCGCATGTATGAGGCCCCGGGTTCGATCCCCGGCATCTCCAGGTGGTTCTGTTTGGGCTTCCCTGGTGGCTCAGATGGCAGGAGACCTGGGTCTCCTAATTTATATTTCCTTTTCCCCAACCCTTTCTCTTTGCACGTTCCAGCTGATCTCAGGCTCCACATCTTGAGGCTTCAGTGGGGGATCGGGACAATGTGGAACACCAGGGGGCTATCACAGTGGCTTTACTGTCCAGTGATTTTCCAGGCTGTAAATCATGCCCAATATGCCTGATCAATGAGAGAAATGGCTCTGCTTTCACATTTTAACCAACTCCTACCTTATTGTAGCAGCTCATTTAACCCCCTCTAACCTTTTAAACGGAGAAGGCAATGGCACCCCACTCCAGTACTCTTACCTGGAAAATCCCATGGACAGAGGAGCCTGGTAGGCTGCAGTCCACGGGGTCGCTAAGAGTCGGGCACGACTGAGTGACTTCACTTTCACTTTTCATTTTCATGCATTGGAGAAGGAAATGGCAACCCACTTCAGTATTCTTGCCTGGAGAATCCCAGGGACAGAGGAGCCTAGTGGGCTGCTGTCTATGGGGTCGCGCAGAGTCGGACGCGACTGAAGCGATTTAGCAGCAGCAGCAGCAGCAACCTTTTAAAAATAATACCATGTAAGCACTTCCACGCCAGCAACTTTATTGGAAATGTTACCCCCACTCTGGCATGTGATTGCTAGTAATGATTTTATTTACAAACCCCACTGTCGCCCGTGTGAAGCTGTGTCAGGAACCAACTTTGCCCATCCCCCAGCCTCCTATTATAATCAAATGGAATATTTGTGTTTCATGTTCCTGGTGTGTAAACCGCCCAGACAATGTCCTATTCATCTTTGTGTCCTCAGGACCCAGTGCTGGACACAGAGTAATGTGCTCTGTGCTCCCCAAACGTCTACTGCAAATAAAGTTAAAATAACCAGCTCTATAGGACAACAGGAGAGGAGTGTCCAAGTAAATATTTGGAAAGAGTTTTAGGGAGAAGCCTCTGGTAAACGAGGTGTGGACTGGAGATGAAGGTCAGATGGAACAAGATTAGTCAGGGGTTGATCATCACTGAAACTAGGCAATGGGACTGCATTATAACAGTCTCTCTCTGCTTTTGAATATATTTAAAATTTTCCCTGAAAAAAAAAACCCACCAAAAAATAAAAGACCCATTTGTTTATAAATAAGCACAAGAAAGACAGCATTTTTCTTTTTCTTTTTTGGATTTGTCATAATGGCCCTTAGTTGAGGAACAAGGCAGTGACTACCATCTCTCCTGGGAGAAGCCCAGATGAGGATGTCACTGGTGTGGCTAGTCAGTCCTTGAGGTGGCGTCACTGTTTCCTGAGAATAAAACCTTCATTTGGTTGTAGGAGGGAAGGGTTGAGTAATAAAGTGATTGTTGTTATTGGCTCAGCTTTTGTAAGCAGCTTCATTTTTAATGATGGTGTGAGTGGATTACAGGAACTGGTGGGATTGTCTGAAATGTAGAAGTGGAATTTACCATTGCAGGGGGATGCCATGAGATTCGACACTGGTATATTCATTAGAAGTTACAAAGAAGACAGTGAGATAGAAATAAAAGAATGGATTTGGTATTTTATGTGAAGAGAGGGGGATGAAAATCAGTAAATGATGTATACTACGTGGGACATGCAGATGGCATCCAAAAATCACAAGGTTGGACATTGTGCTACAACATCGATGAACTTAAAAGTATTGGGATAAGTGAAAGAAACCAGTCACAAAACCCACAAATAGTATAGTTCCATTTATATAAAATGTGCAGAATAGGCAAATCCATAAGACAGAAAGTAGATTAATGGTTGTCCAGGGTCAGGTTCGGATAAGGCAATGGCATCTCACTCCAGTACTCTTGCCTGGAAAATCCCATGGATGGAGAAGCCTGGAAGGCTGCAGTCCATGGGGTCACTGAGGGTCGGACACGACTGAGCAACTTCACTTTCACTTTTCACTTTCATGCATTGGAGAGGAAATGGCAACCACTCCAGTGTTCTTGCCTGGAGAATCCCAGGGATGGGGAAGCCTGGTGGGCTGCCGTCTACGGGGTCGCACAGAGTCAGACACGACTGAAGCGACTTAGCAGCAGCAGCAGCAGCAGCAGCAGGGTTAGGCTGGGAAAAGACTGCTAACAGGTACGAGGTTTCCTTTTGGGGTAATGAACTTGTTCTAAAATTATAGTAATACTTGCACAATTCTGTAAATTCACTAAAAACCATTGAGTCATACACTTTAAATGACTGAAGTTAATGGTGTATAAATAATTCTCAATAAAGCTGTGAAGAAATGTTGGGGTTTGGGGATAAGAGAATTTTAAAAAATCGTCTTATCCTGTCATCATGTACTTGCATTATCCTTTCCAGAGACAATACACAATGTATTGTGACTGAAAGTTAAAATCCAGCAAGGATGTATCATATTCACCAATGACAACACATTTTTACTAAAAACCCCAGAGAATGTGTTTCTGATACTCCCAAATTGAAGACTCTTGAAATTAAGTTCAATCAGTTTTTCATTAAATGCTTTACAGTTAAGCACCTAGTGGTGTGGGGTGTGTTTGGTTTTCTAGCAGATGCTTCATGGTCTGCTGCCACCTTCTTTTTCCTCTGTTGCTGCATCAGGGAAGAGGTTGACAAGTAGAGTTCTTAAGCTAGCCGGTCCCCCAAGGTGGGGGATCAGTCCCTCATCCCAAATAGGCGTTGTCATTCTCCCTAAATCACCACGGCAGCCCAGTCATTATTGTAATTGCTGTTCCATTGTAGTTTAGATGATAGAATGGTGTCAATTTCTTGATTTGATCATTGAATTGTAGTCATATAAGAGAAAGCCTGGTGGCTTGGTTGGTAAAGAATCTGCTTTCAATTCAGAAGACATTGGTTTGATCCCTGGGTCAGGAAGATTCCCCTGGAGAAGGGAATGGCAGCCCACTCCCGTATTCTGGCCTGGAAAATCCCATGGACAGGGGAGCATGGCAGGCTATATATAGTCCATGGGGTCGCAAGGGTCAGGCACAACTTAGTCCGACACAACCACAAGAGAATGCCTTAACATTTTTTTTAAAGAGGTAAAGAGGTAAGATGTCTGCAACACACTCTCAGTTGACTGAGCACAAATGTATGCTCGCACACAATGGACACACATGTCTCTAAGGAGTATGGTACCCCTCCCTGGCTGTACCCCTTGTGATAAAAGGGGCTGATTGAATTACTGGGAATCACCTGATTTATGGGGACTGATTTAACAATAGGAGTCATGTTACCCAAGACACTGATTGAATCAGTGCCAGCACCTCCCCCGCAACAGAGACAGCGAGTATGTATGCAACCGTATATAGAATATGGGTACACAAAGTTCCTGTGTACATAATAACAATTGTATATGTAATATGTGCCCACAGAGGTACTTTGGGTACACAATCATATATACAACAGTGTATATGCAGTGTCCACAAAGAAACTTTGGGTACCCAATGTGTATACACAACTGTGGACACATTGTGTGCAACTTTGTGCACACAATGCATATACACAACTAAGAACCACAGGCGGGTGCCCAGGCCTCCCCTTGGGCATTCTCCCATGTCTCTGTCTCTTCTTCTAAAGATACTAATCAGATTTGGATCTGTTCTAATGACCTCATTTTAATTTCATTACATCCACAATTGACAATTTACAAATAAGTTCTTATTCACAGGTACCAGGGAGTAGGACTTCAATATATCTTTCCAAATTAATTAATTAATTACTTGGTCCTGCTGCACGATTTGTAGGTCTTAGTTCCCACACCAAGGACTGAACCCGCAGCCTCAACAGTAACAGTGCAGAGTCCTAACCACTGGACTGCCAGGGAATTCCCAATATATCTTTTTACAGGGCATGATTCAGCCATAATATCACTCATGGCAGGGAAAAGGAGACAAAGACTTAAGCCAGTTCAGGATAGGGAGTTAGAACCGAATGTCTTCCAAAACCTGAAAACCAAAGGGGTACAGGGATCTTAGGCATTCTGGCAACTCTGCTGCCTGGAACAGTCTTAGCCCAGAGTATACATGTGCTCATTTGTTTAACTGGATACAGAAATAAATGGACACTGAGTGAAAAGAGGAGAGAGGGGAACAGACTGAGATAAAGGTTGGAGAGAAGACTTAGGACATTCACTCCCTAGGTCTTCAGAGACCACACCTAACTCTCCTGTTTCACAAAAGGGTGGGGGAATGGTTCTCATATTTAAATTCCCTCCTTGACCCCAAAACCTCTTAAATTTGTGACTTTAACCACTAATAGTGAGGAAGAGTTTGAATGGGTCTCCCAGAACTCAATAGGTCATCTTTTGCCCATAAGCCATCTTTGAGCTTTGTTTTCATCGCTTTTTAAATAAATGCAGGATGAGGTATTCCTTCTGCTCCTGCACTCCCAGTTCAGAGTGCTCTAATTTACACCATGATGCTGTTAGTAAGTTTTAAAATTTTATTTATCTTTTGTAGTCAAATCATAGTCTGTTCACTCAAAATTTGTAGCAAGGACATAAGCTGGTCACGATATTGGGCACTGTGGCAGGAACAAAGAGAAAACACGCGAGGCATCTACCCCATGGAGCCCAGTTAGGGAGGCAAGTATGTTGCAAGGAGTGTGAGTGCCCTGAGGGCAATGGTCAGTTACAATCTTGCTACTCAGTGTGGTCTCTACCCCCTCACCCCTCCACCCCTCCACCTCACCTGCATCATTAGCACTGTCTGGGAGCCTGTTAGAAATGCAGGACCTCAATCCAGCTCAAGACCTAAATCAGAATCTTCATTTTAACAAGATTGCTAGCAGGTGACATATATGCACACAGGAACTTTTGTCCAGGAGATAGAAATGACTTCCCAGTAGTGTCCAAAGATAATATCAATTCAACCATCATCACCAGAACAAGCGGAGAAGGCAATGGCACCCCACTCCAGTACTCTTGCCTGGAAATCCCATGGACAGAGGAGCCTGGTAGGCTGCTGTCCATGAGGTTGCTAAGAGTTGGACACGACTGAGCGACTTCACTTTCACTTTTCACTTTCATGCATTGGAGAAGGAAATGGCAACCCACTCCAGTATTCTTTCCTGGAGAATCCCAGGGACCAAGGCCTGGTGGGCTGCCATCTACAGGGTCGCACAGTTGAACATGACTGAAGTGACTTAGCAGCAGCAGCATGCTTTAAAGCCTTTGCATTGCCTAGATGGTCTCAAGGCTAACTCTCTCACCTCCATTTAGTCTTGATTCAAATGGCACATTCTCATTGAGGTCTGCCAAGTCTATCTTATTTAAACTTTCAACTCATTCTGTCCCTTACCTTGTCTATACCCATAGCTCATACATAGTATATAATTGTACTTGCTTGTTATTTTCATTTTTCTATTGTCTTCCTCCCTCTCCAACCTTCCTCAAAGACTATAAACTTCCACATATCAGAGAAATTTTTAAATTAATTTTGTTTACTGATGAATCTTAAATTCTTATTAATACAATAGGGCCTAGCAGTGTGTAGAAGTTCATGATATTGTGCTAAGAGTATACCTTAACCCTTTCTTCATTTAGTTTCCAAAAAACCTCTATTGGTCTCATTATCAATAATTTCTCTAAAATACTTATTTGAAATATAAGTATTCCACCAGATAACTCTACAATTGATTGAGCTTCAAAAAATAAACATTTAGTAAGTCTTTATGGGTGGAATCATCAAAGTGATAATTGAAATGATAGAATCCTGGTACTATACTTGCAATATTACCAATATTCTTTAAATCTTGTAAACTGCAAGGCCTTTTAAAAACAGCAACATAAAAATACATGTAAGATGCAGTGAGCTTCTTAAAACCATCATCATTTTCTTTCTGGGTTTCTGTCTGTAAGATAATAATTCTTCTGTGCTAAGTGTGTGTTCATCTCTTTACCTAGTAAGAGGTCCTGAACATAGGAGCTTCCATTTATCAGCAACTTGCTTTATTCCAAGTGCTGTTCTAGGCCCTGAGCACATGAGAGTAAATCACATATGTGTCCTGCCACCAAAGAGCTAGTGGGAAGAAGGGACACAAAAGAAGTAATATATTATGAAGGAAATAAAAGTCAGAGGGGCTGCAGCAGAGAACATGAGGGTGAGAGAGAGAGGAGAGCAGATTGAGATTAGCCCGGGTCCTGCGTGATGTTAAGGCTGGAAGGGCAACGGGGAATGGTTCCAAGTGGGGGAATTACGGCTGTGCTGCAGAAAATAGAATCCGGGAAGGGCCGAGTTTGTATAAGGAGACCACCTGGTACAATGTCACAGGGGTGCAGATGACACTGGTTGACTAGGAGGTCCACTGGGAATTGAAAGGAAAATGGTTGGTTTTGTTTTTTTTTTAAGTTTAGATAGTAGAATAAACAGGATCTGTGATTGCTAACATGTGGAGTAACATGGTTGTTGTTTAGTTGCTAAGTTGTGTCGGACTCTTTTTTGACCCCATGGACTGTAGCCCACCAGGCCCCTCTGGAGTGGGTTGCCATTCCTTCTCTAGGGGATCTTCCTGATCCTGGGGTCAAACCCATGTCTTCTGCATTAACAGGTGTATTCTTTCCACTGAGCCACCTGGGAAGCCCCGAAGTACCTTTAGGGGAGGGGAAAATGCAATCTTCCCACGTACTTGGGTAAGGATATGAACAGTTGTAAAGCCTTCGTAAGATGACTTAAAGAGGTCATGGGAGGAGCCTAAAAATAATGTGCATATGCTAAGTTGTGACTGACTCTGCAACACTCTGGGCTATAGCCCTCCAGGAGCCTCTGTCCATGGAATTCTCCAGGCAAGAATACTGGAGTGGGTTGCCAAGCCCTCCTCCAGGGGATCTTCCTCTAAAAGTTATGCAAAGTGGATTTTATTATCTCCATTTGCAAAAACAGTACTTAAGAGGAGAATAAACTCCCTGAAGATCACAACAGCCAAAAGAGGGAAAGCTGGAATTCAAATGCAAACCTATCCTATTATAAATCTTTCTTTTTGACACATTAAGAAAGTGTGAAGATGTAGACAGGTGCCTTGCCACCAAAGTGAGGGTAGAACTAACCCTAGGAGTAATTATACTCAGCCCATGTTCAAGAGATGAGCTGGTGGTTCAGATGGTAAAACATCTGCCTGTAATGCAGGAGACCTGGGTTCTATCCCTGGGTCAGGAAGATCTCCTGGAAAAGGGAATGGCTAAACACTCTATTATTCTTGCCTGGAGAATCCCACTGGACGGAGGAGCCTGGCAGATACTGTCCATGGGGTCACTAAGAGTTGACACAACTGAATGACTAACACTTTCATCTCTTTAACCACCATAAAAGAACATTTTCCCTCTTGTCATTTACTTTTTCTGTCTATGATTAGAAATAGTCTTTGTCAAGTGGGCTTTGGTCAAGTCCAATATTCCTGAATTAAAAAAAAAAACTTAAGGTGTATTGAGGATGGACCAGCGCAGCTGCCAGGCTGGGGAAAGGGAGGGAGGGTGGAGGAAGGGATGAGAGTTGACGTTAGAGCCGGAAGCCGCTAGAGGGCAGCAGAGCACTGGCGGAGCTTACCTGAGGCTCCCTGTTACACCTCCAGGCTCTGAGATGGGGTTGCCAAAACCCAAGGAAGGGCCCAAAGAGGAGGGTTGGTTATCCTGAGCCACTAACTCTGGCTCAAATTGCCTCGCCTCACAGAGCGGGCAGAAATCTGCCTTCGGCATGTGATGGGGACACTTCCAACGTAATTGGGTTGCCCAGTTGCCTAAGAGGCTGGCGGACTGCGGACTGATGTCCTTTGTTTCTCTAGAGGCAGGATTCAGGACCCACAAATACCTGGCTTGACTCTGGCTTGCCTAAGTGAGTGTTGGTGTCTGAAAAACAAACGGGCTGGGATTTGTGAATGTGGAGCTTGTAAAAGCCTTGGTATTTAGGCAGGCGGGCTGTGCTTCTCTTTGCCCTTTCTTTCTCTGGAGAGTTCTCCCCAAACTTCCTTCTTCCTTTTCCATCTGAGCCTCTTCCTCCTGTCCCCACATCCCTGCCTGGTGGATTGTAGCAACACTCAAATACAATACTTGTATAATTTACTGTTTCAGCAGGTTGTACTTAAATCTCCAGAGTTTATTCATTTTGCATAACCTAATTTTTGTAACTTGTGTCCAGCATCTCCCATTTCCCAGGCAAGTTCCTATGTATGAATACTTTCTTGTGTTTTGTGAGTTGGTCTTTAGTAGATTTCACACATAATTGTGTGAGCTTCCCTGGTAGCTCAACTGGTAAAGAATCTGCCTGCAATGCAGGAGACCCAGGTTTGATTCCTGGGTCAGGACCATCCCCTGGAGAAGGGATGGGCTACCCACTCCAGTATTCTTGGGCTTCCCTGGTGACTCAGCTGGTAAAGAATCCACCTGCAATGCAGGAGACCTGGGTTCAATCCTCAGGTTGGGAAGATCCCCTGGAGAAAGATTAAGGCTACCCACTCTAGTAATCTAGCCTGGGGAAATCCCTGAGGTCACAAAAAGCTGGACACAACTGAGCGAATTTCACTTTCACTTTTCACACATAATTGAGATAATATACTATTTTCCTTTTGGTGTTGACTTTTTCCAGTTAGTATGCCTTTCCAGTTCACTCATATTGTCCCAAATGGAATAATGTCCTTTTTTATTGTTTTGTTTTTTCTTTTTTTAAAAAATTATTTAATTTTACTTGAAGGACAATTGCTTTACAATATTGTTGATTTTTGCCATACATCAACATGCATCAGTCATAAGTAAACATATGTTCCCTTTCTCTTGAACTTCCCTCTCACTTCCCACTCCTCCTTTTTTTTTTAAGGCTGAAGAATATTTATTCTTGCTATGCTATGCTAAGTCACTTCAGTCGTGTCCGACTCTGTGCGACCCCATAGACAGCAGCCCACCAGGCTCCCCCGTCCCTGGGATTCTCCAGGCAAGAACACTGGAGTGGGTTGCCATTTCCTTCTCCAATGCATGAAAGTGAAAAGTGAAAGTGAAGTCGCTCAGTCGTGTCTGACTCTTTGTGACCCCATGGACTGCAGCCCACCAGGCTCCTCCATCCATGGGATTTTCCAGGCAAGAGTACTGGAGTGGGGTGCCATTGCCTTCTCCGATTTATTCTTATACATCACATTTATTTATTTATGCTAGACACCAGGGAAACCATAATAGGATGGCACCTCAAATTTCTAGATGCTTAAATAAAAAGTAAAACAAAAACTGATAACATTAAATTTTAGTGACAATGGAGAGAAATAAAAATTACCCTGTATAGCTTATGGGAGTTTAAAAAAATACATCCAGTTAGGGAAACTGATTGGCTTTTACTTATAAACTTAAATCTTTTTGTTGTTGTTGTTTACTCGCTAAGTCATGTCTGAGTCTTTGCGATCCTGTGGACTGCTGCCTGTCAGGCCCCTCTATCCATAGGATTTCCCAGGCAAGAATACTGGAGTGGGTTGCCATTCCCTTTTCCAGGGTATCTTCCCCACTCAGGGATCGAACTCGGGTCTCCTGCATTGCAGGCAGATAGATTCTTTACTGACCGAGCCACCTGGGAAGCACCAAATCTTTATACCCTATTAGAAAAAGTAAAAGTAAACACAAAGCAATTAACTTCTAGAAACAACTCTCTGAACTTCTAAGATAGTCTTTTACTTTCCACATTCCTCCAGCTGTCTATGGGTAGCTTCTCTTGTATGCAAACAGTAAAAAACAAAAATCAATGATAGAGAAACAGAAGAAGAGAAAGGTGAGTCACGGTATCTACATCCTCTTGGTTATTATGAAACCCCTAGTGTCCAAATCCCAGGGCATTGTGAAGATTAAAAACATAGGCTTACAATAAAGTTGGCATGGCAAGTTTTAATGACTGCTATCACCTGTGACCTCCTTTACAGATTCTGTTGGTCTGGAAGGGTGCATTTTTGAAAAATGAAGTATAGTTGACACACAGCATTGGATTGGATTCAAGTATAACATAGTTGCAGGTAAACAACATAATTTATAGAGATTACAAGTAAACTTGTTCTAATTACATTCTTTTGGCAATTCCAAAGTGAATACAGGGTTATGCAAGAGGGCTGGCAGATACTTTTGTGGTATGAGACTTGAGTCCAGCTTTTGGTTTGAGGAAAGGTAATAGAGTCTGTGTGGGTGTGTCAGGTCAATGCAAACCACATGCCCCATTGCTGTCTCTGCGTTAGCAGCTAACCGGGAGACAGAAGGGTATATGAAAACGGAGAAGGAGAATATCATGTTTTGGCCTCCAGGTGGGAGCTTATTTTTTTCTGAATCTGTCAGGCGACAAAGGATAGGGGAGTGTGGACTTTCTGCATTTTAAGGGCCTCCTGCCCCTGAGCGTGCAGGTAGCAGGTGAAAGTTCTGTGCTGATGCCTTCAAAGATGTACAGGTGTGATTTCCCTTCATACTATCACCTGAGAAAGAAACCTAGAAATGGAGGAGGAAGAGGAAGAAATGGCAGGTTCTCAGGTAAAATTTGTGATCTGGATCAGCGGCTGTGTCCTTTTTTCTTGCTGAAATCCCATGTGTTTAGAACTTACTCACTTTTACTTCTATACCTCTGGTGGGCCTCCCTAACACATTTGTTTTTAATGCTTTTGCTTTTCTCCTAATGGTAGCCAAAGTTAGATCTTTAGGATATTCCTCTTTTATATCCCATTGCTTTCTGTCCAATTTCTCCAACCAGGCTTCCTTTTCAGCAGGGGTCCCCAACCTCCAGGATCTAATACCTGATGATCTGAGGTGGAGCTAATGTAATAATAATAAAGTGCATAATAAAAGTAATATGCTTGAATTATCCCGAAACCATTCCCCTCCGACTTGGTCCATGGAAAAATTTTCCCATGAAACTGGTCCCTTGTACCAAAAAGGTTGAGTACCACTGCTTTACAGCATAAAGAATTCCCACCGTGAATTACTGATGTGCAAATGTTGAAAATGTTCCCTTTTTGTCTTATTGATTTTGGGATATGTTGATAACACAAGATTCCCACTGAATGTGAGGTTGGGTCCTGGGATAGCAGTGAAGAAGGAGAATATGTAATATTTAGGTCCTGTCTGGGTGCAGTATCAGTCTACACAGACAAGGATAATGAAAATGAACCAATAGAGCTGATTGCTGCTGCTGCTGCTAAGTTGCTTCAGTCGTGTCCGACTCTGTGCGATCCCATAGACGGCAGCCCACCAGGCTCCTCTGTCCATGGGATTTTCCAGGCAAGAGTACTGGAGTGGGTTGCCATTGCCTTCTCTGAGAGCTGATTGCTATATGGATAGAATAACCCAAAGTTCTGAAAAAGAGAGAGAGCTCCCAATTGCATCAAGGAAAGACTTCCTGTTTAAAATACACAAGACTACAGGACATGATAGTTATATGTGGTTTAAATATGTTTAACCCTGTTCTCATGATTAGATGAATATTTTTTGGTTGGCTTTTTTTTTTTTTTTTTTTGCAAAACTATCCCAGCAATGATGATGTGCACATTGGTCAGCAGAGATCGATCTGTCCCATTACAGCTAATGTTAATTTTGTTCACCTGATTCAAGGGTTCTGCCAGATTCCTCAACTGAAAAGCTAGTGTTGAATCCCTAGGTTAAGTAACATGTTCCTTTTTGTTTTTAATAAGCAGATTTTGCTCTTTCTAAGCTGAACCCAGTCACTTTTTTTTAGGCAAAGAAAAGAGCCCTTGGAGGTGAAGAAAGGGAGACAACAGTCATTCACCAAGATAGGTGGGAATGAATAAAGCAGATAGCACAGGGGTGATGTCTAAAGGTGAAGGAGGGCTAGGATATAAAATGTTAGGGAAGTTCTGATTCAGTGGAAATAAAATTAAGAAGCCTAGAGTTATGTCTGTTGCTGTCCACAGAGGCACATTTCCTGCTCCACTCATATCACGCTCCTAAGTTATCTAAGGGGAATTTTCCTTTTGCTCCAGTGATCATCTATGGCCATCAGAATGAGAGCCAAAGGCTTTCCCATGGCTCATGTGGGCCTGCATGTTCTGACTCTTTTTCTATTGCTTTTGGGGGCCTGAAAAACTCCGTGTATATACAAAGTTCTTTTATGAAGTTTATGTTAGGTTTCTCCTCCCTTATCTTTGGAGGCGTTTGTCTCCTCGAGGCACTTACATTCTATTACAACACTAGAACGTGAGACAGACTGTTCCCCATTCAAGTCTATGTAAAGCAGGCTTCCCTATGGAAGAGACCCTGTATTAGGTCCAGAAATGAACCTGGGAAGCCTGGGAACCCTGGCCTCACAATAGGATACCCTGGGCTACTTTGTTAAAATATCACTGATCCTGGGCCCTGCCAAAGACTAACTGACAGAGTATGTAGGGGAGGGACACAGGGTATGGTAGTTCTAAAAAATACACAAATGTTCCCAATGGGGAGTCAAGGCTGAAAGTGACTTTAGTGAACCTTGCTCACCAGAATTTCATGTCTATATAAATCACTTATGAATTCCATTAAAAACTGATAGGGGGTCTCGCACTCAGGTGTTGTGACTCTCCAAGTCTGGAATGAAGGTCTTAATTTACACTTGGAGCAGCCACTGAAGTTGCTTCCCCAAGACCTCATTTCCTGCCAGCATTAATCTAGGGAAATCAAGAACAGTGTCTGAGTGCCTTACACACAACCATCCTATCTGAACACAAATACTGCTTGTTCCCAGTGAAGATCACTAACAACTTCTGAAAAGATGATATTCTTGGCTCATCACTTTTGAATTGAGTGGGGACTAGAGAAAACAGTGAGGTCCGAGCAAAACCATTATGGGGAAACATTTAATCATTCATGAAAGGAATGTTTCTTGAGGCTCACAGGTAGGTGAGGATCACTGCATGCAGGACACTGTGCTAAGATCCTCAGAGTTGATTGTCCTAATCTGCTGGGTATTCTATGTTGGGAATTGGGTGTTTTTATGTTTATCTTTCCCAGGGGGATTTAGATGTCTGGCTTACCTTCCTGGGAATAGAGATTATCTTTGTCTCTTCTCTTTGCTTATCATCAATTGTAAAGATAAAATCCACCCATAAACTTCATATCCTTTGCTCTCCTTTTTCTGAGTCAGAGCATCAGAAATTGTGAATGCCAGATCCATTCACAACAGTGGCAGCGTTTGCAGGAACTCTGGTCTCTGAGCTACTCTGAGAACAATGACCAAGAAATGGGAGTAGAGCCGTGGTAAGACTTCTTTTTTGGTTGTGTAAGTGGTCATTTTAAAAATAATCTGAATTGACATTTCCAGTTAGACTCTGCAAGTCTGATTTTGTAAGAGGGACTATATTCTGGGTGGAAATTCTAGAGCAGCAGAGCTGTGCCTGCAATGTTAACCCTGAAGTATAAAACAGGAATCTGTGGCATCTGATGGACTGCGCGAGAGGTGAGATTGCCCAGTGCCTTATGAATTTATATTATTCAGGGTGATTCTGGATGGCTAGTCCCTGATTCCAGTCTGTTCTTGGCTTGTATGCCTTGTTCAGTTCAGTCGCTTAGTCGTGTCCGACTCTTTGCGACCCCCTGACTCGCAGCACGCCAGGCCTCCCTGTCCATCACCAACTCCTGGAGTTTACCTAAACTCATGTCCATTGAGTCAGTGATGCCATCCAACCATCTCATCCTCTGTTGTCCCCTTCTCCTCCTGCCCTCAGTCTTTCCCAGCATCAGGGTCTTTTCAGATGAGTCAGCCCTTCGCATCAGGTGGTCAAAGTATTGGAGTTTCAGCTTCAACGTCAGTCCTTCCAATGAACACCCAGGACTGATCTCCTTTAGGATGGACTGGTTGGATCTCCTTGCAGTCCAAGGGACTCTCAAGAGTCTTCTCCAACACCACAGTTCAAAAGCATCAATTCTTTGGCACTCAGCTTTCTTCATAGTCCAACTCTCGCATCCATACATGACTACTGGAAAAACCATAGCATTGACTAGATGGACCTTTAATGACAAAGTAATGTCTCTGCTTTTTAATATGCTCTCTAGGTTGGTCATAACTTTCCTCCCAAGGAGTAAGTGTCTTTTAATTTCATGGCTGCAGTCACCATCTGCAGTGATTTTGGAGCCCCCAAAAATAAAGTCAGCTACTGTTTTCACTGTTTCCCCATCTATTTGCCATGAAGTGATGGGACTGGATGCCATGATCTTAGTTTTCTGAATGTTGAGCATTAAGCCAACTTTTTCACTCTCCTCTTTCACTTTCATCAAGAGGCTCTTTAGTTCTTCTTCACTTTCTACCGTAAGGGTGGTGTCATCTGCATATCTGAGGTTATTGATATTTCTCCTGGCAATCTTGATTCCAGCTTGTGCTTCTTCCAGCCCAGTGTTTCTCATGATGTACTCTGCATAGAAGTTAAATAAGCAGGGTGACAATATACAGCCTTGACGTACTCCTTTTCCTATTTGGAACCAGTCTGTTGTTCCATGTCTGTTGGGGGCCAGATTGAGGTACTCCGCCCGTGACAAAGGTCATGAGGAAGGAGGCTCGACATACGCAAAGGCGGGATCGAGCCTCAGGAGTCCCCCTGGAACTCCTCGAGCATCTACCCCCATAACCAGAGCCTGCCTACTTTACTACTTTGTGCTCTCACCTACATCTCTGACTTTACGGGGGTCTGTCCCCCACCACCTCTTTCGGAGAAGGAGTTAACCTAGAGCTCCAGTTAATAATAATTCCTGGGCGTGATAAGAGTGTTTTAACCTACAAACTCCTCTGAAGTTTCTCTAGCCTGCCTGACAGGCTTGTCCGGCCACATGTGATTGCTCACAGCCTCCCAACCGTGAGAGGCACGAGATGCCTTAAACCTTCTAAAAACAGGTTCCTTAGAAAAGTTAGAAAACTATTAGTATAAGTATAATGGGCTGATTAGAAATTGTATTGGTGAAGGGTTTTTCATTTGTTGAGCCAATGTTTGTTGCTAAGTCTCCACATCCCCTG
>NW_011495025.1:6712997-6732569 GCF_000754665.1 Bison bison bison | reverse complement strand
CACATCCCCTGCCCTTACACACATTAATGAATATATAGAAGAAATAAGTATTAACCTTTGATATTAATCACGTTAGACCTTAGGCTAAGTAAATTCTTTCCTTAACTAAAACCCACTACACCGTCACCCTATAGGAATGTAACTTTATTTGGGTGGTGTCTGTTTTAAGAATAATCACCCCTGGAGAAATAAGTGTCCTGGTTGACTGACCGTTGTCACAAGGAGAGGGTCGTAAATTGTCAGCAGGCCCCCCCTGGCCAGAAGATGATGTAACACCCCTAAGACCTCTGTATACATTTGTGTGAAGCACCTGACTTTGATAAAAGTCAGGACTGCTGTCCCCACGTGACTTTTGTATAACATCTCAGTGTATAAAAACAGACTCTGGAAAATAAAGAATTGGGATCAGTTTCTCGAAATACTGGTCTCCCCATGTCGCGCGCTCTCTCACTCTGGTTGAGTCTCCATCTGGAGCGCGGAACCCACCATGCTTACTAATTATGCCTGGGCTTCTAAGATCCGACCAGGGAGGCCTCAGTGTCTCCTCTCCTTCGGGAGAACGGAAGGACGCCTGCGGCCTACGTAAGTGGTGCAAACTTCTTGTCTTGAAGTTTTATTGGTCTCCCGCGTAAACCAAGCTACTCAGCCTCTTTTCTCCACTGAATTTTCCTACTGAGCTATCCTTATTCTATTACTCTTTATATCTTTAATTAATATCTAATTGAAGCTATTGTATCCTGACCCTCGCTGACGCCGTCCCCACTTCGAATACCCTGGATCAGCCGGGGCAGGACCCCGGCACATGTCCAGTGCTAACTGTTGCTTCCTGATCTGCATATAAGTGTCTCAAGAGGCAGGTCAGGTGGTCTGGTATTCCCATCTCTTTCAGAATTTTCCACAGTTTACTGTGATCCACACAGTCAAAGCCTTCGGCATAGTCAATAAAATAGAAATAGATGTTTTTCTGGAATTCTTTTGCTTTTTCCATGATCCAGCAGATGTTGGCAATTTGATCTCTGGTTCTTCTGCCTTTTTGAAATCCAGCTTGAACATCTGGAAATTCATGGTTCATGTATTGCTGAAGCCTGGCTTGGAGAATTTTGAGCATTACTTTACTAGTGTGTGAGATGAGTGCAATTGTGTGGTAGTTTGAGCATTCGTTGGCATTGCCTTTCTTTGGGATTGGAATGAAACTGACCTTTTCCAGTCCTGTGGCCACTGCTGAGTTTTCCAAATTTGCTGGCATATTGCGTGCAGCACTTTCACAGCATCATCTTTTAGGATTTGAAATAGCTCAGCTGGAGTTCCATCACCTCCACTAGCTTTGTTCGTAGGGATGCTTCCTAAGGCCCACTTGACTTCATATTCCAGGATGTCTGACTCTAGGTTGGTGATCACACCATCATGATTATCTGGGTCGTGAAGATCTTTTTTGTACAGTTCTTCTGTGTATTCTTGCCACCTCTTCTTAATATCCTCTGCTTCTGTTAGGTTCATATGCATTGTTAGTGGTATGCCCTGTATGCATTGTTAGTGGTACTAGATTCAAGTCCTCATGAATTTCACCTGCAATCCTTGTGTGTGCCTCTGTGAAGCTCTGGGCTAAAGAAAAGGCAAAAACATGGATAAATTGTCAAAACCCCTAGGAATAATAACACAGGTGAGAAGGAAAACTGGTCTGTGCTACAGATTGTGGTACCAACTTGCTTGAACTGTGAATTCAGGTGTGTGGACTTCATTAAAATGGGATTCAAGACTGGTGATCTTGAGTGCCAGGATGGTGAAGGGAGGAGCATATGACTGGATGCTTGGGCCCTGGGAGGGGCTTGTGTGTTCTAGAATTTCTCTGTGCATTGCTCAGCAGGTGGTGGGAGACTCTGATAGTGTGGGCAGTATGGTGTTACCATCAAGGGTGATGTCTGGTCAACTGAGGATATAGCTATGCTGGTGTATTGTTGGGATGAGTGAACAGGGGCAGGGAGATGTGGGGAGAAGCTGCAGCTGAATGGGGTCTTGAGGGACTAGATGAGGCGAGTGTTCAAAATGAAATATGGCACTGTGTGTTAAAATATTAATTTATGCATATTAAAATTTTAAAGAGCTAATTTGAGCCTACCTGTATTCCTTTCTAACAGCCTCAAAGCAAAGATGGTTATGAGTGCTTTATCCGCAGGAACTAGGGAAAGGTTTTTGTAGAGAAGACACCAAATCAAAGCAAGGATAATATTTGACTGTATCTTAACCAGTCACCTTGGTCTTGGAAAACCTAGTTGGCTGTGTGTGATTGGTTATTTTTAATTTATCTTCTCAGATTTAAAATGTCTTGACTCTGCATTAAGTTTTGTTTGCTTAAGAATGAGAGTCACCTCAGCCTAATGGTCTCTCTGTTTAATTACTTCAACATTGGAAACACCATAGGTGAGATATTATACTTTCTCTTTTGCTCGTGCAGCTTGCTGGATCTTAGTTACCTGATCAGAAATCAAACTCAGACCCTTGGCATTGAGACAGCAGAGTCCTAACCACTTAACCAGCAAGGAATTCCCTTTACTTGGATTTATTGTTTAAATATTTTAAAATCTCATATTTTATAATTAAATTTGTTCCTATACTTCATAGCGTTTTTTTTGTTTTTTTTTTTTTGTCACTGCCATAATGTATGACCTTACATTTAGCAGTTTAAAAAACATTCTACAGTTCATAAGTTAGAAAGCCAGTGGCCTTGGCCGGGCTTTCTGGTTAGGGTCTTACAAGGTCAGAAATCAGGGTGTCATGAGGCATAGGTTCTTATTTGCAGCTTCCCTGGGAGAATCTACTTTAGGACTATTCAGGTGCTAGGCAGAATCCATTTCAGTCCAGTGGTTTCCACGATCACACCTTGCACCCAGTGGCCCTGAAGGAGAGAAGAATGATTGTGTCATTGTTTACTCGTTTGTTTCTCTAAACCTTTACTGTGTGTTCAGTTGAAGGGGTCATCACAAGTATTTTATGTAAGTGAGGTTATTACCTCAAAGTTTCAAATCAGAAACTATTGACAATTAGCTTATGATTTGAATGCAAGTCATGGAATTAGTGAGTAGGAGGAAAAATTAGTGACCCTCAGTCCACCTGCTGCGTCTAGAGTCACCCCTCCTCCATCCCTGTACTCCATCCTTCTCTATTGCTCTTTGTGACCTCAATATCCCTGCCCCTGTGACCTCTGGATATCTCCAGAACTAATCCTTCCCCTTCTAGACTTTATTGCTCTCCCACTTCCCACTTCCATCCTGTGCATTTTAGATGTCCATACCCATGGGTCCTCTAGCCCCTGGATTCCAGACCTCTCAACCCAGCCTTCCTCTCCTTCTATTGCTTCCAAACCTTTGATCATTCATATCCTCATTCTCTTTGTCCTTTTTTTCTCCTCTCATTCCAATGACTTCTCATTCCTTTGGGTGTAAGCTTTGGTTGTACATTTAAAATATTTCTTGTTTTCTATGAGCCTGGGCTTCCAGGTGGCTCAGTGGATAAAGAATCTGCCTGTAATGCAGGAGATGCAGGCAGTGCAGGTTCAATCCCTGGGTCGGGAAGATATTACTGTAAACTTTGCTTTTAGAATCGCTTTTGCTGTGTCCCATAGATTTGGACTGTTTTTTTGTTTTCATTTGTTTCTAGGTTTTTTTTTTTATTTCCTCTTTGATTTCTTCAGTGATCCATTGGCTGTTTAGTAGCATATTTTTTAACTTCCACGCTTTTGTGTTTTTTGCAGTTATTTTCTTGCGTTGTGCATTTCATAGCATTGTGTTTGGAAAAAAAATGCTTTATGTAATTTCAATTTTAAATTCGCTGATTGTCATTTTGAGGCCCTGCATGTGACCTATTCTGGAGAAAGTTCTGTATGCCCCTGAAAAGGAAGTGTATTCTGTTACTTTTGGATGGATGTGCTATGTATGTGTATATATATATTTATATATGTATCCATCTGGTTTAATGTGTCATTTAAGATCAGTGTTTCCTTATTGATTTTCTGTCTGGATGACCTGTCCATTGTCTTAAGTGGGGTTTTAAATTTCCTTGCTTTTACTGTTACTGTCAATGTCTCCCTTTAAGTCAGTTATATTTGTTTATGTATTTAGGTGCTCCTTGCTGGGTGCATAAATACTTAAGTTTGTTAGTTCTTCTTAGATTACTCCCTTGATCATGGTGTATTGACCTTCTTTTTCTCTTTTAACAGTCCTTATTTTAAAGTCTAATCTGTCTGGGAGTTCCCTGGCAGTCCAGTGGTTAGGATTCGGTGCTTTCACTGCCATGACCTGGGTTCAATCCCTGGTTGTGGGGAACTAAAATCCCACAAGCTTCTCAGCAAAAAAAAAAAAAAAAGGCTGTTTTTAAAAATCACTTAAAATTTTAAATACACTAGTATGTGGAGCATGAAACACTTATTGGAATATACTAAAAGATTCAAAAAGATACATGCACCCTAATGTTCATAGCAACATTGTTTACAGTTGTCAAAATACAGGAGCAACCTAAATGTCCATAACCGATAAACGGATAAGGAAGATGTAGTACATATATACAATGCATATATACTACCGTTTGCAAATTTGCCATTTGCACCAACATGGATATATTTGGAAGGCATTATGCAAAATGAAATGTCACACATTGAAAGGCAAATACTGTATGATATCACTTATATGTGGACTCTAAAAAATATAAGAAATGAGTGAATATGACAAAAAAGAAACAAACTGACAGACACAGGGAACACATGAGTGGTTACCAGTGGGGAGGTGGGAGAGGCAAGATAGGGGCTGGGGAGTGGAAGGCACAAACCATTGGGTGTCATATAGGCTCAAGGATATATTGTACAACATGAGGAAAATAGCCAATATTTTATGATAATTGTAAATGGAAAGTAACCTTTAAAATTTCATTAAAAATTGAAATAAAAATATAAAAGACACTAGATTCTCAAAGAATATTTGAAAAAGTGGATATGCTTTTCTCAATTTTTACCTTAAGAATGCATGTTAAAGATGTGAGGACGTATAAATACTTAAGCGGGGTGGGGAGAACAAACTGTGGCACCACAATTTATAACACAAACACATAGACACACAATAAACAAAAAGTTCTGACCTGTTGGTTCAGCTGTAATGTGCTTTATTAACATAGATCACAATTTCCTTTGTGAATCATCAAATATTCATTCATGGCATCATTTTCAAAGACTTCTGACCATTCCCAGCACAAAATGTTAATTCCCCATTAATGCCTTTGGTTTATCTTCAAATAAATCTGTGATGCAAACAACTCATGCTCTGGATCTTTGGGGTTATGGAATCTCAGCTCACCTGAGGACAAGTAGTCATGCCTCACTCCCCAGTAGTCCTTTGGGTCAAGTGGGCCCTGAGAGGACAGGGGGCTAAAGGATGTAAGGACTAAGAGTGCCTTTGAATAGATTTCTACAGGCAACCCCTCACATACCCTAAACCCATCATGTGATTTCCACCAACCTGGGAGCATCCCTTCCAGGCACCAGCAAGGCCACACTTATTCCAGGAGGGGCTCAGCCCCTAGGAATCAGGCTCAGGGAACCTGCACTTCTGGAAGTTCTTAGCCTGAAACTTCATGCTACTCAGTGGTCTCAGGTGTGCTATGCCTGATAGCTCTAGCTCAGTGCTACTGAATACAGGTCTGAGGGAGTCACATCAGCACCAACAAAAAACTTGTTAAATATGCCATTTCATGAACTCCACAGGAGAATCATAGTTAGACTGGGGCCCTCATTCCCCCCAAATTTGTGTGCACTTTAAAACTTTGGAAGAAATGTTTGCTGTGTGGTTCCCACACAGTTTCCCATTAGTATTCCATGATGAGGGTTTAGTAATAATACCTGTGCCCTTCCCAGTGTGTATTGATCGTGGTGGGAACATCTGCATTGTTTCAACACCAGGTGATTCTAAGTTAGGCTCAGTTTAAGCACAAGGGCTATGGGGTACATGGGTGAGCGTTGCTTCCAGTCTTCAATCCTTTTCCGTCTGCGGAGGCATTGGTGGCTGCTCTACATGGGATGAGATGGGCAGTGCGGTGTAGCCCCCTTACTCTACGCTGTAGCAGAGTCTGGGGGCATCTGTGTGAGGGGAGAGCACGTGCAGACAGGAAAGAAAAACCTCACAGTTTTTTCTGTGAGAAAAAAACCTCCAGAAATGAGCTCCATGCAGGAGCTCATTGTTCCTGAATCTCTCTTTTTTCAAAAAGTCGGCATTTCTGCGTTCTTTTGCCTGTGGGTGCGGTGGGAACAGATGCAGAAGCTGTGCAGATGCCATTGAAGTCATTGTCAAGATACTAATGTGGTTCTCAGCATGACATCGATGAGAAAACAACGCAGAGCGGGAAGAAAAGGAGAAAACGGCAGCTTCTCCGGTAAATGTTCTGTCCTGGGTCAGAGGCTCTGTCTGCTTTTCCTCCTGAAATGTCATGGATTGAGAACCTGTAAGCCTTTCATTTTCTACTTCTGATGTTCCTGTCTAGTGAGGCTGTTTTCCACTTCTTTTTTTTTTTCTTTGTAGATAGTCAAAGTCAGCTCTTTACTTCTCCCCAGTGTTCCAGAGTCTTTGCTCATTGTCTGCATCCAGGCTACCCACAAAGCGTGGAAGACTCTCAGCATGAATTAATGACCTTCAGTTATTAAAATTGTCCCTTTTGTGAAAGAGCAACACGAGAAGGCATTAATATCCAAAATTCCCTATGTGATAATTTCAGATGTTGAGATGCTAGTGAAGGGGAAAGTGGAATGATTACTCTACACCTGAATGTAACATCAACTTATCACAACAGGGTTAAGAAAACAGTTTTAATTGGGATGGTATTAGTGGTCCATTTAAATCAAAGTTCTGGGGAAGAAAAGTAATTAGGAGGGATTTGATCTGTATATTGATAAGAAAGACTATTTAAATACAGTATTCAAGTCAGAGAATATGGGAAGTATATGTGGATTGAAATTTGCATTAAATGACATTTTTTCCATGGTAGTTTCAGATTATGGTTTTCTTATGTATTTCCACCCAGAATACTACATCAGTGATTATGTGTCTTGAGTCTTTCAGTCCTGTGATTATCATTTGTCCCATTACACCTGAGGTTCACTGGTTCTGGTGCTTTCTGCAAGATTCCTCTGCTATGAAGCTTGTATAGTTTATCTTTAGTAAGAGTTTGGTGTGATTAGCTGAGAAATGTGCATAAACCATTATGGTAAATCTGGAAACTCCAATCTTAGTTTTCCTTTGCTTGTAGTTGCTTTGGAAAATGAACATGGTCACCTTTGTTTATTAAAGATCCTAGCTTTTCAAATGGAGATTGTAAAGAGTTAAGGCTTGCTCTTGTAAGTTTCCATCATACTCCAGACTTCATGCAATGGACATACTCTCCTTTATCATTTCTTTGTATTTTCAACAAAAAAGTTTACAAGAATCATATTAATGTTTGATTAGTTAAGTTTCTGAAATCTGCTGCTGCTGCTGCTAAGTCACTGCAGTCGTGTCCAACTCTGTGCGACCCCATAGATGGCAGCCCACCAGGATCCTGCGTCCTTGGGATTCTCCAGGCAAGAACACTGGAGTGGGTTGCCATTTCCTTCTCCAATGCATGAAAGTGAAAGTGAAGTCACTCAACTCAATTGATAAACACTTTCAAAGACATCAAAGATTCAGAACCAATAGCTCTAATTTATTTTATGTAATTGTGTGCATGTCTCCTCAAGTGTATTTATAAAATGTAAATCCCTGATAATGAATAGAACACCTTTTTTAGGTGTTCTAGGAGATCTTTTATGTCTTCAGAGAACTGATCAACTTCACCTTCTTCAGCATTGGTGGTAGGGGCATACACTTGGATTCTGTGATCTTAAATGTCCTTCCTTGGAGACCAACTGAGATCATTCTGTCATTTTTGAGGTTGTACCCAAGTACTGTATTTTGGACTCTTGTTGATTATGAGGCCCAGTCCATTTCCTCTATGGGATTCTTGCCCACAGTAGTAGATATAATGGTTTTCTGAATTAAATTTGCCCGTTCCCGTCCATTGATTCCTAAGATGTCAGTGTTTATTTTTACCATCTCCTGCTTGACCACATCCAATTTTCCTTGATTTATGGACCTAACGTTCTAGGATCCTATACAATACTGTTCTTTGTAGCATCAGATTTTACTTTCATTACCAGACACATCCAAAACTGAGCGTTGTATCTGCTTTGGCCTAGCTGCTTCATTCATTCTGGGTCTATTGGTAATTCTCCTCTGCTCTTCCCAAGTAACGTATTGAATACCTTCAGCCTGGGGGACTCATCTTTTGGTGTCATATCTTTTTGGCCTTTTATGCAGTTCATGAGGTTCTCATGACAAGTATACTGGGGTGGTTTGCCATTCCCTCCTCCAGTGGATCACATTTTGTCAGAACTCTCTGCTATGACCTGTCTGTCTTGAGTAGCCTTGCATGGCATTGTTCATAGCTTCATTGAGTTACACAAGCCCCTTTGCCATGATAAGACAGTGATCCTTGAAGGGGGTATATATCAATATAGATGCAGATGTCATATCTTTCTTATCCATTTATTTGTTGAAAAGAACTTAGGTTGCATCCATATCTTGGTTATTGTGGATAATGCTGCAGTAAATATAGGGGTGCATATATCTTTTCAAGTTAGTGCTTTTATTTTCTTTGGATAAATACTCAAAAGTGGAATTGATGAATCATACAATGGATCTACTTTTACTTTTTGAATATTGTTTTCCATAGCAGCTGCAAAAATTGTATCCCCACTAACAGTTCACATATTCCCTTTCATCTACATCCTCAAGAAGACAGTAAGTTGAAAATATCCTCTTTTTGATGATAGCCATTCTAAGAGGCTGGAGAAGGCAATGGCACCCCACTCCAGTACTCTTGCCTGGAAAATCCCATGGATGGAGAAGCCTGGAAGGCTGCAGTCCATGGTGTCACTGAGGGTCGGACATGACTGAGCGACTTCACTTTCACTTTTCACCTTCATGCATTGGAGAAGGAAATGGCAACCCACTCCAGTGTTCTTGCCTGGAGAATCCCAGGGACGGGGGAGCCTGGTGGGCTGCCATCTATGGGGTCGCACAGAGTCAGACCCGACTGAAGCGACTTAGCAGCAGCATTCTAAGAGGTGTGAGATAGTATCTGATTGTGGTTTTAATTTGGATTGCACTGATGATGAGTCATGTTGAGCACATTTTCATATGCCTATTGGAAACCTGTATGTTTTTTGGGGGGGAAAATATATTTCCTTTATCTCTCCATTGGAGAAGGGCATGGTAACCCACTCCAGTATTCTTGCCTGGAGAATTCCATGGACAAAGAAGCCTGGTGGGGTACAGTCCATGGGATTGCAAAGAGTTGGACACGACTAAGCGGCTCTCACTCGCTCACTCGCTCACTTACCTATCCATATTGGATTTTTTGGTTTCTTGTAGCATTTTGAGTTTTTAAAAAATGTATTTTGATTGTATACCCTTTATTGATTTTATGTTTGCATTTTTTCCCCATTTGGTATGTTGACTTTTAATTTTTGTTGTAGAAAAACTTAAGTTTGATTTAATTTTGGTTAATTTTTGCTTTTGTGCTTTTAGTCTTGTATCCAGAAAAATAATCATCAAAACCAATGTGGAGGAGTTTCTTACATTTGCTTTTAAAACTTTTATGGTATCAAGTCTTAGGTTCAGTCTTTCATATTCTTGTTAACTGTATTTTCTTTTTGGTGCTATTGTAAATAGGACTTTTTAAACCTTTTCTGATAATTTCTGTTGTTAGAGTGTACAATTACAAATGATTTTTATATGCTGGTTTCGTATCCTGCAGCTTACTCTATTTATTAGGTTGAATAGTGTTTGAGAGGTGATATGTTTAGGGTTTTGTTATAGAAAAATGTCATCTGCAGAGAAAATCTAGCTTTATCTTTATGATTTGGATTTAGTTTTCTTGCTTACTTGCTCTGGTTAGGAGTTCCAGTACTCTGTTTCATCAAAGAGGCAAGAATAGGTAAGCTTGTCTTGGTCCAAACCTCAGAAGAAATGTTTTGTGGATTCATAATTCAATATACTGTTAGCTTTGGGCTTGTCATATGACTTTTAATGTGTTGAGGTATATTCCTTCTATAACTTTCTTGAGTCTTTATCATGAAAGGAAGTTGAAAGATATCAAATTTTATCAGATTTTTCTGTATCTATTAGTAATGATTAGTAGATCATTACTACTACTAGTAGATTAATGATTAGTAGATCATGTTTTCACTTTATTCTCAATGTAATGTATCACATTTATTGATTTGCATATGTTGAGCCATCCTTGCATCCAGGCATAAATCCCACTTGATCATGGTGAATGATCTCTTTAATGTGCTGTTGAGTTTGGTTTGCCAATATTTTGAGTGTGTGTCATCTACGTTTTTTAGGGATATTGATCTGTACTTTTCTCACAGTGCCCTCGTCTGATTTTGATATTGGGGTAATGAATGCCTCAGAAGGTGGTTTGAAAGTGTTCACTCCTCTTTTTGGAATTCTTGGCTTTAATTTCTCTTTAAACATTTGTTATAATTCACCAATAAAACCATTTGAATTTTATTTATTGAAATGTTATTTATTGAGAGATTTTTCAATACTGTTTCATTCTCTCTACTCATTACTGGTCTGTTCAGGTATTCTATTTCTTAACTATTTAGTTTTGGTAGTTCGTATGTTTCTAGGAGTTTGTCTGTTTTTTCCTAAACAACTTGTTTGCGTCTGATTATTAATAATCTCTGACTTCCTGTATTTTGTAATTTGTATCATTGTAATGCCTTTATATGTGTGTGTGTATGTGTATATATACACTCACATACATATATGTATATATATACACATTCTCATTTTCTTAGTTATACTAGTTAACAGTTTGTTGATTATGTTTTTTTCCAAGCCAAACTCCTCAATATTATTTCTTTCTACTATTTTTATAATCTTTATTACTTTACTTTTATTGGAGTATAGTTGATTTATAATGTTGTTAGTTTCATGTGTACAGTAAAGTGAATCTGTTATACATATATCCACTGTTTTTTAGATTGTTTTCCCATATAGATCATTACAGAATATTGAGTAGAGTTCCCTGTGCTTTAGTGCAGGTCCTTCTATTACTTTTATAACTGCTCTAATCCTTGTTATTTATTTCATCCTGCAAACATTGGGCTAAGTCTGTTCTTTTTCTAGTTCCTTTAACTGTGAAATTAGGTTCTTTAATTCAGGTTTTATTTTTCAGAGATAAAAGATTTTTATTACTTATAGCACAACAAGCATGAGCATAGTATTGTATTGATATTCCCTTCCCATTCATTCCCACTGGGATGACACAGAGGGGTCCAGTTGGATGCTATACATGTACTCAGTTATGTTATGTGGAGGAACACTGGGTTTGAGGACCCCACTACCTTTAAAATGAGAGGTTAGCAAGCTTCCTGTTAGAGGGAGAGACATTACCTCATTTCTCAAGGTTGTTCATTGGAAACACACCCCTAAGAAATGGCTCAGGTGAAATGCTGTCAGGGCCTGCATTCTTTTCCTTTTTTTTAAAATTGAAGAATAGTTGACATATAGTATTACATTAGTTTCAGATGTACAACATGATCATTCAGCATTCAGGAAGATCCCCTGGAGGAGCAAATGGCAACCCATTCCAGTATTTTCACCTGGAGAATTCCATGGACAGAGGAGCCTGGTGGGCTATGGTCCACAGGATCTCAAAGAGTCAGACACAACTGAAGCGACTTAGCACACACACACACATATGATCACTGTAAGTCTAGTGACCATTTGCTCCCATCCATAGTTATTTCAGTATCATGAACCATATTCTTTATATTAAATTCTTGTCAATTTTTATTTTATAACTAGAATTTTGTAACCTTCAACTGTCTTGTTCAGTACCCACTCACCTCCCCTCCTGCAACCACCAATTTGTTCACTGTGTCTGTAAGACTGTTTTTGTTTTTATTTTGTTTTTAGATTACACATATGAGATCATGTAGTATTTATCTTTTTCTATGACTTACTTCACTTAGCATCATACTCTGCAGGTCCATCCAAGTCATCAAAAATGACAAGAGTTCATCATTTTATGGCTGAGTAATATTTATAACTACATATGTATAAACATATCTCTATATATTTATGTATATATTTGCATGTATATATGTATCTATGGTGTATATATATGTATTTATGTGTGTATCTATATTATGTGTATATATATGTATGTATAATGTGTTTTATGTGTATTTTCATATGTATTTTTGTGTATATGTGTGTGTGTATATATATATAAAATCAGTTTTTATCCATTTATCTATTGTGAACATTTAGCTTCCTACCATATGTTGGGTATTGTAAGTTATGTTGCAATGAACATAAGGGGTGTGCATGTGTCTCTTTGGATAAATAACCAAACTGGAATTGCTAAATCATATGTTTTTATTTTTTTATGTTTTCAGAACCCTCTGTAATGTTTGCAGTAGTGGCTGCACTGAATTACATTCTTAGCAACAGCACAGATGAGTTCTCTTTTCTCTACATCCTAGGCAACCCTTTTTAAGTGCTGTCATTTTGATGATAGGCATTCTGACAACTGTAAGGTGACATCTTTGTGTTGTTTTTTGATTTACATTTCTCTGATGATGATTGATGTTGAGCATGTTTCAGTGGTCCTTTTAGCTATGTGTATTTTTTTTTTTGGCAGAATGTTTATTGGACTCCTCTACCTAATTATTATTTATTTATTTCTTAAAAAAATATAGTTTATTTACAATATTAGTTTCATATGTACAGCATAATGATCCAGTAATTTTTACAGGTTATACCTGATTAAAAGTTATTATAAGATAATGGCTATAATTCCCTGTTCTATACAGTATTTCTCTGTTGCTTATCTATTAATATTTTATAGATAGTAGTTTGTACCTCTTAATCCTATAGCCCTAACTTACCCTTCCCCACTCACCTGCCCCCATTGGTCACCACTACTTTGTTTATCTATATGTGAGTCTGTTTCTCTTTGCATATACATTTGTATTAGTTTTAGATTCCACATATAAATGATGTCACACTGTTTTTGTCTTTCTCTGACTGACTTCATTAAAAATAAGATTCTCGAGGCCCATCCACATTTCTGCAAATGGGAGAATGTTACTATTTCTGTGGCTGTGTAATATTCCACTGGACATACATGCCATATCTTCTTTGTCCATTTGTCAGTTCATGGGCATTTGGATTGCTTTTATATCTTGGCCATTTTCAATAGTGCTGCTATGAATATTGAGGTTTATGCAACTTTTTGAATTAGTGTTTTTATTTTTTCCTAGATGTGTACCCAGGAGAATTATTGATGGATCATATGGTAGTTCTATTTTTAGTTTTTTGAGGCACTTTCATCCTATTTCCCATAGTGCCTGCAATAATTTTCAATCCTACCAACAGTGTACAAGGGTTTGCTTTTCTCTGCATGCTCTCTAAAATTTGTTATTTGTAGATATTTTGATGATGATTATTTTGACAAGTGTGAGGTTGACATCTCGTTGTTTTGAATTGAACTTCTCTAATAACTAGTGATGTTGAGCAACTTTTCATGAGCGTTTTAGCCATCTGTATGTCTATATTAGAAAAACATCTATTCATGTCTTCTGACCATTATTGATTGTGTTGTTTGTTCTTTTGTGTGTGTGTGTGACATTGACTTGTATGAGCTGCTTATATATCTTGGATATTAACCCTTTATCAGTCATATCATCTACAAATATGTTCTTCCATTTTGCACTCTGAATTTTTATTTTGTTGATGGTTTTCATTGCTGTGAAAAAATTCTTAAGTTTATTTAGGTCCCATTTATTTATTTTTGTTTTTATTTCTTTTGCCTTAGAGACCAGATCCAAAAAAAAAAAATTGCTACAATTTATGTCAGGGTTTTCTGCCTATGTTCCCTTCTAGGAATTTTATGGTTTGGTGTGTGACATTTAGGTCCTTAATCCATGTTGAATTTATACTTGTGTATGGTGTGAGGAAATGCTCTAATTTCATTATTTTACATGTAGTTCTCCAGTTATCCCAGTATCACTTATTAAAGAGACTGTCTTTTCGCCTTTGTATATTCTTGCCTCCTTTGTAGTAGATTTATTCATCATAACTATGTACGTTCCTTTTTGGGATCTATACCCATTGATCTATATGTCTGCTTTTGTGATTATTATAGCTTTGTAGTCAGGGAGCATTCTATCTCCAGCTTTGATCATTTTTCTTAGAATTGCTTTGCAATGTGGGTGTTCTGTGGTTCTATGTTTATTTTAGAATTGTTTGTTCTAGTAGTGAAAAATGTTATGGGTATTTTGACAGGGATTGTTTTAAATCTGTAGGTTTCTTCAAGTAAAATGGCTGTTTTTTAAAAGATTAATTCATCCCCAACCAAGAGCACAGAATATCTTTTTACCTGTGTCAGCTTCAATTTCCTTCATCAATGTCTTATACTTTTCAGTATATAAATCTGTCACCTCTGTGGTTAAATTTATTCCTAGGCATTTTATTAATTTTGGTATAATCCTAAATGTTTTATTTCTTAATTTCTCTGATAGTTTATTATTTGTGCAGAGAAAAATAACAAATTTCTGTATATTGTGTATACTTCAAGTTTATTGAATTCATTTATGATAATATGTTGGTGAAATCTTTAGGGTTTTTTCTATATATTATCATGTCATTTGCAAATGGTGACAGTTTTATTTCCTTCACAAATCCCATTTTTTACTTCTGTTCTTATCTTTTTGCTGTAGCTAAAATAATTAATACTGTGTTGAATAAAAGTGGTGATAGTAGGAATCCTTGCTCCTGTTCTTAGAGGAAATGCTTTCAGCTTTTCACCATTAAGTATGATGTTAACTCTGATTTTGTTATATATGCCCTTTTATTTATTTATCTATTTATTGCCTCACTACACAGCATGCAGGATCCTAGTTCTCAGACCAAGGATTTAAACAACACCCCTGCAGGGGAATCACAGTTTCCCAACCTCTTAACCATTTGGGGAGTTCATTCCCTTTATTATGAAAAAAAGATATGTTGTCTCTATATTAATTTTGTTGAGAGTTTTTGTAATAAATCAAATTTAGAATTTTGTTGAATTTTGCCAAATGTTTTGCTTGAGGTATGAAAATGATCGTATGATTTTATCCTTTGTTGTGCTAATCTGGTATGTCATTTAATTGATTTGCATATATGGAATCATTCCTGCATTCCTGAGATAAATCCCATTTGATCATGGTGTGCGATTCTTTTAATGTATCATTGAATTCAGTTTAGTAATATCTGGCTGAGGATTTTTGCATCAGAAATATTGCCTGTTCAGTTCAGTTCAGTCGCTCAGTCATGTCTGACTCTTTGCGACCCCATGAACTGCAGCACGCCAGGCCTCCCTGTCCATCACCAACTCCCAGAGTTTACCCAAACTCATGTCCATTGAGTCGGTAATGCCATCTAACCATCTCATCCTCTGTTGTCCCCTTCTCCTCCTGCCTTCAATCTTTCCCAACATCAGGGTCTTTTCAAATGAGTCAGCTCTTCGCATCAGAAATATTGGCCTGTAATTTACCTTTTTGGCTAATGTTTTTACCTGGTTTTCATATACGGGTGATGCTGGCCTCAGAATAAGTTTGGAAACAGTCTTTCTTCAATTTTTTAGTATAGTTTGGAAAGGATAGATGTTATTAATAACTTTCTTTTAAAAGTTTGGTAGAATTTATCATTGAAGCCACCTGTCCCTGGACTTTTGTTTATTGGGAATTTTTTTATTATTACTGATTCAATTTCATTTCTAGTAATCTGTTTAGATTTTTAAATTTATTCCTAATTCAATCTTGGAAGATTTATATTTCTAGAAATTTATCTACTTTTAGATAATCTAATTTGTTGGCATATAATTAATTGTATTAATAGTGAACTCTTATGATATTTTGTATTTCTGTGGTGTCTGTTATAATTCCATCTCTTTCATTTCTGATTTATTTGGGCTTTCTCTTTTTACTTCTTTTTTTCATCAGGCCACGTGGGATCTTAGTTCCCAAATCAGGGATCGGGCCCCTGCCCCCTTCATTGGGAGCACAGAGCCTTAACCACTGGACCACCTGCGAAGTCCTGGGCCCTCTTTTTAATCTCAGTTATTGTATACTGTATTTTTCAGCTGTTTGGCTCTTTTTTTTTTTTTTTTTTTTTTTTACATATTTTTTCCTGTTTGCTGAAGTTCTCATGTCCGTCTATTCTCCTGACATGGGTGAGCATCCTTGTAATCATTACTTTGAACACTTTTTTCCCAGGTAGACTGCTTATTTCTCTTTTATCTAGTTCTTTTTCTGATGTGTCTTGTTACTTCATTTGTAACATATTCATTTGTTTCCCTATGTTTCCTATTTCTCTGTGCATTTCTATTCACTAGGTTCAGTTCATTCCATTTCCTGGCCTTAGACACATGGCTTCATGCAGGAGATGGCCTACAGGGCCCAGCACACCTCCCCTCTGGCCAGCACAGCCAGATGCTCCAGGGGTGTCCCCTCTGTGGGCTTCATGCACCTTTCTGCTACGACAGGGCCAACTGCTGTAGACTAGTTAGAAGGCTGTGTTGGATGCTGGTCTAAATTGATGTGAGGCCCTGCATTATGTGACTGTGATGGGTGTGCTGGAGGCAAGGCAGCCCTCCACGATGGGGGCTGTGTGGTGCTCCAGGGCCACAGGTGGACAGGGCAGGCCCCCAGGGTGTCTGGTTGCAGGGCCTTGTGGTGCAGGAGTGCTGGAGGCATGGGGGTCGATGGGGCAGGCCCTTGACACTCATCAGCTACAGGGAAGACTCTAAATGTGGCCTGCCAGCGTCCATCTCTAGCTGGAGTCCCAGCTGCCTCTTGCTTTTCTAAGAAGCTCTCTGAGATGCACAAGTAGGTCTGACCCAGGTGTCTTTCAAACCACTGACTCTGCACAGGGACTGAGAACATGAGAGATTGTGTGTGTGTCCTAGGAGGGCAGGGTCTGTTTCTTGCAGCCTCCAGATCTCCTAAAAGTAAGCCCGGTGGGTTTTCAAAGCCCTCCCTGTGGAGGACCTGTGCAGTTGTGATATCTTCAGCTGTGAGTCACTGTTCTGGAGCTGTAGGTTCTAACTAGACTGTTTCCAGTCTTCCTACTCACCTTGTGGTTTCTCCTTCGTATCTTTAGTTGTGGAAGATCTTTTCTGATAGATTCCATTCTTTCTCATCAGTAGTACTCTGTAAATAGTAATTTTGATGTGTCCATGGGAGGAGGTGAGCTCTATCATCTTGATCCCCTCTAAGAATTTTTTTAAAAATATATGCATTTATCACTGTAAACATAACTCTTCAAATTGAATTGTTTTTGTAGTATTCCATAAGTTTAGGTACTTCAGGTTTCCAATTTTGTTTCAAGATTTTTAAAATTTCCCTTTTGATTTATTTTGTATGCATTGGTTGTTCAGGAGCTTGTTGTTCAATTTCTAAGTGTTCTTGAATTTTCCATTATTCCTCTTAATACTGAATTTAATTTTCATACCATTGTGGTTGGAAAAGATATTTGATATGATTTCAATCTTCTTGGGTTTCTGAAGACTTGTTTTGTGGTTAGGCATTTGATCTATCCTAGGAAATGTTCTATTAATATGTATACTTCAAAAGAGTGGAAATTTTGGTGCTGTTGAGTGGAATGTACATATATGCCTGCCTGGCTATCAAGTGTGCATTCAAATTCAGTGTTTCCTTTTTGATATTCTGTCTGGATGATCTATACAGTGGTGACAGCTGCGTGTTGATATTTCTTACCATTATTTTATTTCTGCACATTTCCCCTTCATGGGTGTTAACATTTTCTTTATATATTATGTTTAGCGACTCCAATGCTGAATACATACATATTTACAATTGTCATAATTTCTTGATGAATTAATAATCCCTTTATCATTATACAGCCTTTGTTTCTTTGAGAGGTTTGACTTAAAATCTTTTTTACCTGATAGTAGACAAGTCAGGTAAATATCATTTGCATGAAATATCTTTTTTCCCCAATTATTCAACTGTATCCTATATATGGCCTTAAGATTCATGAAGTCTCTTGTATACAATACAAAATTTTTTAATCCATTCAGTCACACTATGGATTTTTAAAATTGAAGTATAGTTGATTTACAATTTTACGTTAGTCTCAGCGGTACAACATATATAGATTATGTTCTACTTAAAGTTATTACAAAATAATGGCTATATTTCCCTGTTTTGTACAATATATCCCTATTTATTTTCTACATAGGAGTATTGGATTAAGAGAAACGACTGTCTTACTCTCCCCGCTTCACAGTTCCAACCAGTAACCACTAATTTGTTCTCTGTAACTCTACTAGTATTTTGTTATTACTATATACATTCTTTTCTTGCACTTTTTAGGTTCCACATATAATTGAGAACATAGAGCTTTCACTAGCTTATTTCAGCAGGTATAATACACTCTAGGCCCAGTCATGTTGTTGCAAGTGATAGAATTTGCAATGACTGAGTAATAGTCTACACATTACATCTTCTTTATACATTGATCTGTTGATGGACGCTTCCATACTCTTTTCTATAGTAGCTGTTAACAGTTTACATCCCACCAATGGCATAGCAGGCTTCCCTTTTCTCCTCATCCTCTCCAGCATTTATTGTTGGTAGACTTTTTAGTAACAACCATTCTGACAGGTGCAAGGCAATACCTCTTTGTAGTTTTGATTTGCTTGTCTCTGTATGTACATTAGTTACTCAGGCACGTCTGACTCTTTGCAACCCCATGGACTGTAGCCCTCCAGGCTCCTCTGTCCATGGAATTCTCCAGGCAAGAATACTGGATCGCGTAGCCATTCCCTTCTCCAGGGGATTTTCCTAACTCAAGGACTGAACCTGGGTCTTTAATTCAATTCAATCTGCCAGGTGTTGCAGGCAGATTCTTTACCATCTGAGCCACTGGGGAGGCCCCTTGCATGTCTCTTATAAGCACTTAATATTCACAAGCTTGCAGGACTGTAAATGACATTTGCCCTCAAGAAATGCCCTGGGGTAGATAATCGAAGAATTCAAAACAGAGCAGACTCAAGATGCCAATTTCAAGAGTTAAATTTTACTCACAAGGCTTAAAAAAAAAAGAGTACTTGAAAAGATGCAAAACATTGCTAATTATTAGAGACATGCATGCATTAGAGACAAGTCCCCTGTAGCCTGCCAGGCTCCTTCGTTCAATGGAATTCCCAAGGCAAGACTACTAGAGTGGGTTGTCATTCACTTCTCCAGGGGATCTTCCTGACTAAAGGATTGAACCCAGGTCTCCCACATTGCAGGCAGATTCTTTACCATCTGAGCCACCAGAGAAGCCCTTCTTAGATTCTGTACATTATTACAGTGTTGGGTAGGATTCCCTATGTTGTATCATAGGTCTTTGTGGACTATATATTTTATAAGTACTAGTGTGTACCTCG
>NW_011495025.1:6705788-6712897 GCF_000754665.1 Bison bison bison | reverse complement strand
TGGTAGCCTGTAGTCCATGGGGTTGCTAAGAGTCGGACACAATTGAGCGACTTCACTTTCACTTTCCTGCATTGGAGAAGGAAATGGCAACCCACTCCAGTGTTCTTGCCTGGAGAATCCCAGGGATGGGGGAGCCTGGTGGGCTGTGTCTATGGGGTCTCACAGAGTCGGACACGACTGAAGCGACTTAGCAGCAGCAGCAGCAGCAGTGTGTATCGATGAATACCCACATCTTTTTTCCCCCTCAGTAACTATCAGTTTCTTAGTGTTTGAGTCTGTTTATCCCTTACACATGAGTTCAGGGGTATCAATGTTTAGATTGTAAGCGATATCATATATGTGTCTTTATCTTTCTCCATTAAGTGTAATCATCTCTAGTTCCATCCATGTTCCTGCAAAAGGCATTATTTCATATTTTTATGGCTGAGTAATATTCCATTGTCTGTATATACAACTTCTTCATCCCTTCATCTGTTGATGGATATTGTTGCTGTCTCCATGATTTAGATATTGTAAATAGAACTGCACAGAATGTTGAGTGAGTATGTGTTTTCAAATTCTAGCTTTCACCAGCTGTATGCCCAAAGTGGGACTGCCAGATAATTTGGTAGATCTAGTTTTGGTTTCTTTAGAAACCTCTACATGGCTCACCACAGTAAACCAAGGTGGTCGTTACCAGTTTACATTCACAGCAACAGAAAAGGAGGGCTCTCTTTTATCTTTGCCTTCTCCAGCATTTACTGTTTGTATACTTTTTAGTCATGGTTATTCTGATGACAGGTGATACTTGCTTGTACTTTTGATTTACAGTGAAGACGGTAAAGATCGCTCAGTTGTGTCCGACTCTTTGCGACCCCATGGACTGTAGCCTACTAGGCTCCTCTGTCCATGGGATTTTCCAGGCAATAGTACTGGAGTGGATTGCCATTGATTTACCTATCTCTAATAATTAGTGGTGTTGAGCATCTTTTGAGGTGGTTTTTAAAATCTCAACCCTGTTAGTTAAATTTACCCTTTGAAATTAACCTCTGGAATGTTGTCCTGATGAATTCTTTTTCCATACCTCACCCAGGATATTTCTTGAGGGACAATGTCATTTACAGCCATGTAGGACTCCTGACTATTCAGGACTCAGAAGCAATGGTTTTAGAGTTGCTATTATGGGAAGCATGGGCGAGGAGGCAGCACTTTTTCATGCCCAACTTTGGCTAATGGGACAATCAGAGACTTAGTGAAACTGTGCTTCCTGGGTTTTCATTTGGAATGTCTTTTACCAGAAAAAGGCTCAAGGGCTTTTGTCTTTTAATTTCTTCCCCCCATTCCTTTACCTCTGGGACAAATCTGAACACCTGGATTGAGATTGAGATTGCTGTCTTAAATGGTGGTAGTGGTTTAGCTGCTGGTTGTGTCAGGCTCGTTGCAACTGCATGGGCTGTAGCCCGCCAGGATCCTCTGTGCATGGGATTTCCCAGGCAAAAACTAGAGTGGGTAGCCATTCCCTTCTCCAGGGGATCTTCCCAACCCAGGGATGCAAACTGCATCTTGTTTGGCAGGTGGATTCTTTTCCACTGAGCCACCTGGGAAGCCCACTGTCCTAAATCGAAGAGGCTTTTAAAAGAAGGAATCTGTAGTAGGGATCTACACCTCCGGGAGACCTGGAGAACAGCTAGCTTTTCAAAGATCTTAGAGCCCAGGGGCTCCCCCAGGCTTTGGATGCATAAGCTTGGTTTGTCTCTTGGAAGGCCCAGTTGCATCTGAAATTGTGTTCCCACACAGAGGGGAAAAGGCATTACAGGCCTGAAAGGGGTCTCGTGTGCTGGGACATCCTCCTCTCCTCCCTGAAGCCCAGGACATTGCAGCCTTGGGATCCAAACCTGCTCAGGCTGCAGGAACGTGACACCAGTGAGGGAAAGCAAAGTTAGAGAGGAGTAGAGAGCGCAGTTATCTCTTCTGTTACTTTTAATTTTTTATAGTAGTATCCTTGATTCATGTTTTGTTTGTTTTATGTCTACAGTAAAGGGATTCATTGATACATCTACACATGGAATTTTTCAGCGCTTCTGACCCATACAGGTTATTAAAGCACGTTGAGAAGAATTCATCGTTATAGATTAGGATTTTGTTGGTTTATTTTATGTATATATTAGTATAAGTTTCCTCCCACCTGCAAATTTATTTTTTACTCAAACCGTTTCCCTTTGGTAAGTGTAAGTTTCTGTTTTAAGTTTCTGAATCTCTTTGCTAAAGTAGCTCATTGCTATGAGTGTTTCGACTGCACCTCTAAATGATATCAGTAATGTTTGTCTTTGTCTAATTTATTTTAGTTAGTATGATCATCTCTGGGAAAATTGTTGCTGAGAAGGACAATATTTCATTTCTCTTTAGGGTTGAACAAGTTTCATTTCTCCCTGTACCACTTCCTCCTGTTCCTTTCATCTCCCCAAGGACATTTTGATTTCGATGCCTTGGCTATTGTAAATAATGAGTGCTTTGTTGAACGTTGATGTACCTGTGTCTTTTGGAATTAAAGTTTTCTCCAGCTGTATTCCAAGCTTAGAAATACCTGATCAACTGACAACTATATTTCTAGTCTCCTAAGGAACATCCATTGTGTTCCTGTTTCGGCTCTATACACTTTGGGTTTTATCTGAGAGTGTAGGAGTACTGTTCCCCAACAATTTTTCAAGGATTTGTTGTTTGTGAAAGTTAAAATGATGATTACTTTGACAGGAAGGAAATGATATCCTGCTGCACTATTCAATTACTTCTTAACCTTTATTGGAGGAGATGATTTTATTCAAGTCTTTCTATGTTTTTTTAAACTTGTTACTTTTACATACTGAGTTATATTTATCTGTTGAGATTGGCTTCAGGAAAGCTGTCCTGATTTGCATTATTTTTCCCATGATTTTCACCCATTGAATATCTCTTGAGAGCCAGTGACTTTTCCACCAAGCAGGCTGGTGAATATTCAGACCCCAGGAGCAGGAGATTGACACTAGCAGTTAGAAAAGCATCCACAAGGTGGCAGCACTTTTTCATGCCCAACTCTGATGAGGAAAGCCGAAACCTAGTGTACCTGGGCTTCCAGGATTGTCATTGTGAGTACACCTGAGGGCGTCAGTCTTCCTTGGGCTTCCTTCTCAGCCCTCACCACCGGCACAAGTCTGAAGGCCTGCTTCAAGGTTCCCTGGAGGGTGCGGTCCTGCCTAGGGGAGGTCCTTGAAACAAGGAAGCTGCATTCAGAACCTCCATCACCTGGAGAGGAGAGCAGCTGGGTTTTCTAAACTCCTTCTGCCCAGGGGCTCCATCAGTATTTGGGTGCACTAAGATTGGGTTGGGTCCTGGCTGGTCTATCTGCATCGGGAAATTTGTGTTCCCATGCAGAGAGGAGCAAGGAATACAGGTCTGAGAGGGGCTCAAATGCTGGCACACGCTCCCTTCCTCCCTACCCACCATATTTCAGCCTTGGGATCCCAGCCTGCTCAGGCCACAGGGACGTGATGCCAACCAGGCTAAAGGCCTTTAGAGAGGAGTAGAGAGTGCAGTTCTGGTTTTTTGTTTTTTTTTTTCTTGTTTCTTCTCTGTTCCATTTTAAAAGTTGTAGAAATATCATTGATGTACAGTGTGTTGTTTGTTGTATGTGTGCAGACAGGCAATTCATCGATACATCTACACATGCCATGTTTTTGGAGCTCTCGCTCTGATGCAGGTTATGGAAGCATTATGACCAGCCTTCCTTTTACTCTCAATTACATTTAGTTGATGTTGTCTTTTTTATGTGCATTAGTATGTGTAGATTATTCATGCCTTCAAATTTCTAATTTTCCCTCCCACCTTTTCTCTTTGTTGAGCTGTAAGTTAACGTAAATAAGTCAATTTATCTTTTGTACTCTAGTTCATTTAGCTGAGCTTTCCATTCAACCACAAAGCAGTAACATAGGATATCTGTCTTTGTTTCGTCTATTTTATTTCGTAGTTTCATATATGGGTCAATCCCTGTTGCTGAGGCGGCTATTAGTTTATTCTTCCTTATGGCCCAGTAAGATTGCATTGTCTCTCTGGACAAGTTTTCCCCATAGTTTTGTCTCTCCCTGGATCTGTTCCCCCCTTCCTTGACTTGTGTGCTTGAATAGTGAGCACCGTAGTTAAGGTTGCAGTGCTTGCCTCTTTGGGGATTAAGAGTTGCTCTGCCTATCCAGGCATAGAATTGCCCCATCCTCTGATACCTTAATTTTTTAGTGTCATCCTTCCTAGGGTAGGCCTTTGACACAAGAAGTTGGAGTAAAGGATAGTTATCACCTGCAGACCTGGAAAGCAGCTGGGTTTTCCAAGTTCTTATGTCCACGGGTACCACTATGACGTGGGTCCACTAAAATTGGGTTGGCACCTGGCTGGCCCATCTGCATCAGGAAAATGTGTTCCCACCCAGAGGGGAGCAAGAAATATAGGCCTGAAAGGGGGTTCAAATGCTAGAACCACCTCTACTCCTCCCTAAATCCCACCTTACTTCAGCCTTGGGATCCAAGCCTAGTCCTGCTGTGGGGACTGGACTCTTAACGGGTTTTAAAGTTGTTGTTACAGGAAATGGCCACAAGGTGGCAGGTTTCCCTCATGCCCCAATCCGGTTACTCTGGCAACTAGAGCCTCGCTTAGTCAATGGTGGTGTTGCTGGTTTGTAAATTGGAGTTGAATGTCTCAGAACAAACACCCAAGTGCTTCTTTGTCATTATTTCTTCCTCCTTACCCATCACCTCCTCCCCCTGTCCCGACAAATGCCTGTCTCTGCAAAACTGTTGTGTTGAGGATGCTGTATTCTGTAGGTGAGGCAACTTAAAGAAAGGAGGGTGGAGGTAGGAATGCCACCACTAGGGCATTTGGAGACCAGGCAACTTTTCAAAGCTTTCACAGCCCAGAGTATCCATCATCTTTTGGGTGCACTCGACTTGGTTTAGATGTAAAGCATCAAATCTGTGGAAGTGCTTCGTAGATTGCTGAGGACTCCTTGAAAGAAAGGTAATGGTGGGCATGTGGTCACTGTCAAGGCGGAACTTGCTTTTCAAGGAGGATGGAGGACTTGCCTGAAGTCTCAGCTGTGAGTGGCAGACCTGGGTTCACTTAAAGCTGCCTCACCTTGCCTCTCTCACTGGGTATACTTTGACTTTACACTCAAAGTCAAAATGACAAAAGACAGTAGCCTGTGGCTCAGTGTTGGGGTGTTGGTGGGAGGGTCTGATGCTTCTTGAGACATCCTTTCTGCTGGTCTTCCACATGTAGTGATTACAGTTCTCCATGCAGAGGCTGTGGGTTCTGATACTTACACAGTTGTTTTCACGAAGAACATTTAATTTGCTCTTCTAAGAGCTCTGGGAGGTCAGGACATTCCAGGGACCTAGAAGATAGATGGTGGTTAATCCAGGGATAAAGGTCTCTTGTTGTTTAGTTACATCTCACAAAAGAGAGATTGTATGGTTCATGATGTTAGGACAATTGGCTAGTATTTAGAGAAAAAATAAAGCTGATTGCAACCTTGTGCCTTACACCACAGTAAATTCCAGAAATGTAAAAAATGAGGCAGTAAAAGAATTAGAAAATGAAGATAATATGAAAAATTATCTTGGAGTGAGGATATTTCATAGGAAATAGAAAATGTAGAAAAATAAAGGAAAAGATAAATAAAACTGACTACCTAGAAGATTGAAGGCGGGAGGAGAAGGGAATGGCATCACCAACTCAATGGACATGAGTTGAGCAAGCTCCAGGAGATGGTGAAGGACAGGGAAGCCTGGTGTGCTGCAGTCCATGGGGTCACAACGAGTAGGACACAACTGAGCAACTGGACAATAACACAGAAGCTGAAACGTACAGAGTCAGAAGGTAATGCAGCTGTGAAAAGTACTGTCAGTACTGGCAATGAGCAAAAGCTATTCTGTAGTATAAAGAGAGCTCTTATAGATCTATTTTAAAAATGACCAACATTTCAAAAGTTAAATGACCAACATCTCAAAGAAAAAATACTAGATACTTCAAAGTAGCATATGAGAAGGTACTCAACCTGACCAGTAATGAGGGTAGTCATGAAACTATTAATAAATTGAAACAGCAATGAGATTTCTTTTTTTTCCCTCACCCTTCAAGTTGGCCAAGATTAAAAGGTTAGTAGGAAACATTAGGGTTTTTTAAGGCATCTTCCCATCTTTCTATGGGAGTGTCACTGATGCAGTCTCTGGAAGGCTCTTTCGTAACATTTACTGAAATTAAAAATGCACATGTCCTGGGACACAGCTATTCCACTTTGGAAGATTTGTTAGAAATATTGTCACACATAAGTGCAAAGACACATTCCAAGGAAGTTATAGCATACATGAAAAGTTGAAACCATCTAAATGTCCACCCAGAGGCAATAGTAGCTACCAAAAAGAATGAGATCTACTAAGGTGGTTAGGAAATAAATTCCAAGATAGATTTTAGAGAAAAAAGAAAAAGCAAGATACAGAAAGGTATGTTGAGAAAGCTCACAATTGAGTAAACAAGTATTTTTTTATGGCAGAGAAAACTGGAAAGATACTCAGACACTTCATAGCGATTGCCTATGGAGACACGATCTGGAAGTCTGGGAAGGGACAGATATTTTACTTTTGCAGTGGGCATTTCTCACTTTCTGTCCTGTTTGGGATTCTTTATGGTTCCTAAATAAGGTTCAGTGTCTGATTCTAGTCAGGAAATTCTCAGTCATTATCACTTTGCAGCTCCTCCCCCATCCTTAATCTACTCCTTATAGAACTCTTATTTGTTTATTTATTTGACTGTGTCAGGTTTAAGCTGTGGCACGTGGGATCTTCATTGCGCGATCACACGGGATCGTTCATTGTAGCTCGTGGACTCTCTAGTGGTGCTGCTTGGGCTCCGTAGTTGCAGTGTTGCAGTGCACGGGCTCAAGAACACGCAGGCTTCGTTAGTTGTGGCATGCAGGCTCTCTAGGTGTGACACAGGGGTTCTGGGATGCTCCACAGCATGTGTTATCTTAGTTCACTGACAGGGGGCCAAACCTCAGTCCCCTGCATTGCAAGGTGGAGTCTTAACCACTGGACCATCAGGGATTCCATTTA
>NW_011495025.1:6696815-6705688 GCF_000754665.1 Bison bison bison | reverse complement strand
ATGATCCAGCAGATGTTGGCAATTTGATCTCTGGTTCCTCTGCCTTTTCTAAAACCAGCTTGAACATCTGGAAGTTCATGATTCACGTATTGCTGAAGCCTGGCTTGGAGAATTTTGAGCATTACTTTACTAGAGTGTGCTATTTGCTAAGTCACTTCAGTCGTGTCCAACTCTGTGCAACCCCATAGATGGCAGCCCACCAGGTTCCCCCGTCCCTGGGATTCTCCAGGCAAGAACACTGGAGTGGGTTGCCATTTCCTTCTCCAATGCATGAAAGTGAAAAATGAAAGTGAAGTCGCTCAGTTGTGTCCGACCCTCAGCAACCCCATGGACTGCGGCCTTCCAGGCTCCTCCGTCCATGGGATTTTCCAGGCAAGAGTACTGGAGTGGGGTGCCATTGCCTTCTCAGTGCAATTGTACGGTAGTTTGAGCATTCTTTGGCATTGCCTTTCTTTGGGATTGGAATGAAAACTGACCTTTTCCAGTCCTGTGGCCACTGCTGAGTTTTCCAAATTTGCTGGCATATTGAGTGCAGCACTTTCACAGCATCATCTTTCAGGATTTGAAATTGCCCAAGAGGCAATAGTAGCTACCAAAAAGAATGAGATCTATTAAGGTGGTTAGGAAATAAATTCCAAGATAGATTTTAGAGAAAAAAGAAAAAGCAAGATACAGAAAGGTATGTTAAGAAAGCTCACAGTTGAGTAAACAAGTATTTTTTTATGGCAGAGAAAACTGGAAAGATACTCAGACACTTCACAGCGATTGCTATGGAGACAGGATCTGGAAATCTGGGAAGGGACAGATATTTTACTTTTGCAGTGGGCATTTCTCACTTTCTGTCCTGTTTGGGATTCTTTATGGTTCCTAAATAAGGTTCAATGTCTGATTCTAGTCAGGAAATTCTCAGTCATTATCACTTTGCAGCTCCTCCCCCATCCTTAATCCACTCCTTATAGAACTCTTATTTGTTTGTTTATTTGACTGCATCAGGTTTAAACTGTGGCATGTGGGATCTTCGTTGCATGATCACACGGGATTGTTCATTGTAGTGGGCGGACTCTCTAGTGGTGCTGCTTGGGCTCTGTAGTTGCAGTGCAGGAGACCTGGGTTTAATCCCTGGGTTGGGAAGATCCCCTGGAGAAGGGAATGGCTACCTGATCCAGTATTCTTGCCTGGAGAATTCCATGGACAGAGGAGCCTGGTTTGTTACAGTCTATGGGATCACAAAGAGTCAGACACAGCTGACCAACTAACACTCATGGGAATCCTATAAAACCTTGGCTGAGAGTGAACCTCTTCAAAGAGGATTGGCACTTGTGCCCACAACTTGTTATGAGTCAAGGACAACTGTTTATTTTTAAAAATATTATTTATTTATTGGGCTGCACCCATTCTTAGTTGTGGTATATGGATCTTTTTTTTAAATTGAAGCACATGGGATCTAGTTCCCTGACCAGGGATCGAACCCCCAGGCCCCCTGCACTGGGAGCATGGGGTCTAAGCCACTGGACCTCTAGGGAAGTCCCAGGACAACTGTTTATTTTACTTTCTCAGTTTGATGAGGTCCTGGATCTCTATAGGATGGGTGCTGTCCAAAGTCCTTACCAACTAGTATGTGTTCTGCTGAGGCTCCAGCTCCCGTGAGTGGAACTGTGAGGTGAGTGTCCAGGAGGGCCTGCTGGCACCAGTGGTGGCAGCCTTGGGTGGTTACAGGGGCACCAAGGGCATGTTCTTGTTCTCATGGCTGTGATTTACTGTGATGAAAGGATGCAAAGAAAAGTCGGCCAAGGGGAAAGCACACGGAGTGAAGTCCCTGGGAAATCGGGTACCAGCTCCAAGGACCTCTTCCAGGGGAGTCACGCAGGAAGTGCTCAACTCCTCCAGCCCTTAGCTGTGATAATGCATGTGAAACATCACCTGTCAGGAAGCTTGATAGTGACTTTGTGCCTAGAGTTTTTTATTGGGGGCTGCTCATAAAGTAGCCCCTGTGCCTGGAACAGACCAACATTCCAGACTCCTGGAAGGAAAGCAGGAGTTTAGCATAAACTATATTTGTACACATAACTTAAACACTCTTAGCAGTTAGAGTGGTGGGAATCCTCCCAAATTCCAGGTTCCCAGATGGCAGCCAAGGATCATAATCTGAGACCTACTATTTTCAATCTTTTCTGCATAGTTTGCTCCCTTGGCCCTGGGCCAAGGTATCTTGAAAGCAAAATTATCATCAGTAGGACCCTAGGCACAGGATGAGCACGATGTTTGGTGTTGATCTCGGTGATGACCTTTAGGGGTTAACATCATCAGTACTAAGGCTCCAGGAGGCCTGGGCTCTGTGTGCTCATGGTCATCAAGTAGGTAACATCTCCCACTTGGTGAGGGGTTTTCACATCTGGAAAACAACTTAGGAATGTGCATCAGATACTGTTATCTAGGTACTTCAGAGAGGAACTAAAGCAGAGAATATGGGGGAAGACCCCATAGTTCCTGCTCAATTACAATATAATGTCTTTTACTTGGTGATTCTTGTATTCCACTGGGGCTTCCCAGGTAGTGCTAGTGGTAAAGAATGCGTCTGCCAGTGCAGGAGACAAAAGACACATGGGTTTGATCCCTGGGCTAGGAAGATCCCCTGGAAACGTGCACGGCAACCCACTCCAGTATTCTTGCCTGGAGAATCCCATGGATGGAGGAGCCTGGCAGGTTAGTCCATAGGGTCGCACAGAGTCAGACACAACTGAAGCGACTAAACACGCTTGTATTCCATAACACGATGTTTTTATGGTTTATTCATTTTGTGCCATGTGACAAGATTCAGCATTTTCAAAGCTAAATAATAATCCCTCATATGTATATACTATATTTTCTTTATGCTTTGTTTTTGTCCAATTGCTAAGTCATGACCGACTCTGCGAGCCCGTGGGCTGCATCACAGGAGGCTTCCCTGTCCTTCACTATCTCCCTGAGTTCGCTCAAACTCATGTCCAGTGAGTCAGTGATGCCATCCATCCATCTCATCCTCTGTTGCCCCCTCTCCTCCTGCCTTCAATCTTTCCCAGCATCAGGGTCTTTGTCTACATGTGATGTTTCTGCTTTTTAATACACTATCTAGGTTTGTCATAGCTTTTCTTCCAAGGAACAAGATGGCATCTTTTAATTGTGTGGTTGCAGTTACCATCCACAGAGATTTTGGAGCCCAAGAAAATAAAGTCTGTCACTGTTACATTTTTCCTATCTATTTGCTAGCAAGTTATGGGATCGGATATCATGATCTTAGTTTTTGGAATGTTGGGTTTTAGTTCCAGTTTTTTCACTCTCCTCTTTCACCTTCACCGAGAGGCCCTTTAGTTCCTCGTCACTTTCTGCTATTGGAGTGGTATCATCTGCATATCTTAGGTTGTTGATATTTCTCCCAGAAATCTTGATTCCAGATTATGAGTCATTCAGCCCTGCATTTTGCATGATGTACTCTGCATGGAAGTTAAATAAGGAGGGTTACAGCTTTGACATACTCCTTTCTCAATTTGGAACCAGTCTGTTGATCCCTGTCCAGTTCTAACTATTGATTCTTGACCTGCAAATGGGTTTTTCAGGAGGCAGGTAAGGTGGTCAGGTATTCCCATCTCTTTAAGAATTTTCCACACTTTGTTGTGATCCACACAGTCAAAGGTTTTAGCACAGTCAATGAAACAGAAGTAGATGTTTTCCTGGAATTCCCTTGTTTGTTCTATGATCCAACAGATGTTGGCAGTTTGATCTCTAGTTCCTCTGCCTTTCCTAAATCCAGCTTGAACATCTGGAAGTTATCAGTTCATGTACTGTTAAAACCTAGCTTGAAGGATTTTGAGCACTGCCTTGCTAGCATGTGAAATGAGCACAATTGTGTACTAATTTGAAAGTTCTTTGGCATTGCCCTTCTTTGGGACTGGAATGAAAACTGACCTTTTCCAGTCCTGTGGCCACTGCTGAGTTTTCCAAATTTGCTGGCATATTGCATGTAGCGCTTTAACAGCATCACTTTTAGAATTTACAATTGTTCATCTGGAGGTCCAATACCTCCACCAGCTCTATTCATAGCAAAGCTTCCTAAGGCCCACTTGACTTTACACTCCTGGATTTCTGGCTCTAGGTGAGTGACCACACCATTGTGGCTATCTGGATCATTAAGACCTTTTTTGTACAGTTCCTCTGTGTATTCTTGCCACCTCTTCTTAATCTCTTCTACTTCTATTAGGTCCTTGCTGTTTCTTTCTTTTAATTGTGCTGAACTTCCCATGAACATTTCCCTTGGTATCTCTCCAATTTTCTTGAGGAGATCTCTAGTGTTTCCCATTCTGTTGTTTTCTGTTTCCTTGCATTGTTCACTTAAGAAGGCTTTCTCATTTCTCCTTGCTATTCTCTGGAATTCTGCATTCACTTGGATGTCTCTTTCCCTTTCTCCTTTGCCTTTTGCTTCTCTTCTTTTCTCACCTATTTGTAAGGCCTCCTCAGACAACCATTTTGCCTTGTTGCATTTCTTTTTCTTGGGGATCGTTTTGGTTATTTCCTCCTATACAGTGTTACAATCCTTTGTCCATAGTTCTTCAGGTACTCTATTTACCAGATCTAATCCCTTGAGTCTATTTTCACCTACAATATATAATCATATGGGATTTGATTTAAGTCATATCTGAATGGTTTAGTGCTTTTCCCTACTTTCTTCAATTTAAGCCTGAATTTTCCAATCAGGAACTGATTATCTGAGCCACAGTTAGCTTCAGGTCTTGTTTTTGCTCACTTTCTAGAGTTTCTCCATCTTTGGCTGCAAAGAATGTAATCAATTTAATTTCAGTATTGACCATCTGGTGATGTCCAGGTGTGGAGTCACCTCTTGTGTTGTTGGAAGAGGGTGTTTGCTATGACCAGTGCATTCTCTTAGCAAAATTGTTAGCCTTTGCCCTGCTTCATTCTGTACTCCAAGGCCAAATTTGCCTGTTACTCCAGGTTTTGCATTTTGATCCCCTGTGATGAAAAGGACATTTTTTTTGGGGTGTTAGTTTTAGAAGGTCTTGTAGGCCTTCATAGAGAACCATTCAGCTTCAGCTTCTTCCGGGTCAGTGGTTGAGGCATAGACTTGAATTACTGTGATACTGAATGGTTTGCCTTGGAAATGAACAGTGATGATTCTGTCATTTTTGAGATTGTACCTGAGTACTGCATTTTGGACTCTTGTTAACTATGAGGGCTACCCCATTTCTTCTAAGGGATTCTTGCCCACAGTAATAGATATAACGGTCATCTACCATTAAATGTGCCCATTTCCATCAATTTTAGCTCACTGATTCCTAATATGGTGGTATTCACTTTTGCCATCTCCTGCTTGACCACGTTCAATTTACCTTGATTCGTGGACCTAATGTTCCAGGTTCCTATGCAATATTGTTCTTTATAGCATCGAACTTTACTTTCACCACCAGACACATCCATAACTGAGTGTCGTTTCTACTTTGGCCCAGCCTCTTCATTCTTTATGGAGCTATTTCTCTGTTCTTCCCCGGTAGCGTATTGGACCCCTGCTGACCTGGGGGCTCATCTTCCCATGCCATGTCTGTTTGCCTTTCATACTGTTCTTTATGCCTTCATGTATTCGTAAACATTGGGCTGCTTCCATCTGTTGGTGATGTTGTGAATAATGCTACCATGCACCTGGGTGTGCAAATATTTCCTGCAGATCCTCCTTTGAAGTCTTTTATATATATATCCAGATATGTAATCATGTAGGATCATGTGTTATCACCAAAATCTTGGCTTTCTCTGCCCAATGAAGCTGAATTTAAAAAATTAGAGAATTTGGAGGAAATAGAAGATGGGTTTAATTCTTAACCAAGCAAGGGGGAAACGGAGCAGGGTAGTACCTCAAGAACTGTGCCCAGATCCTAGGTGATCAGGAGAGACTTGATGTGGCCTGATCTCATAGTCTTAGGGTAAATGATAAGATTCAAATTAATGAAGGTCTTGTATCTTCTTCTTGTTGCTTTGTTTCAAAAGTCATAGCTGGAGTCAAGTATACAGGCATTTGAGTCTGTTTGTCTCTCCTGGTTTATTGTAATGCGGCCTTCTTTCTGAAATAGGGAATCCAACCAATACATCATAAAGGAAATCAGTCCTGAATATTCATTGGAAGGACTGATGCTGAAGCTGAAACTCCAATACTTTGGCCACCTGATGTGAAGAACTGACTCATTTGAAAAGACCCTGATACTGGGAAAGATGAAGGCGGGAGGAGAAGGGGACGACAATGGATGAGATGGTTGGATGGCATCATTGACTCAATGGACATGAGTTTGAGTAAAGTCTGGAAGTTGGTGATGGACAGGGCAGCCTGGCGTGCTGCAGTCCATGGGGTTCACAAACAGTCAGACACAATGAGTGACTTAACTTCTTTCAGAAATGTAAAAAGAAAGAAAACTACAAGAGGTGGTCTGCAGTAAAGGCAAGCACCAAGTGCAGGATGTAATTAACAGAGAGTTAAAGGATAATAGGTGCAAAATGTCACTTATGCAGAGTTAGAGGGCAATATTACAGGATTTAAATTACATGGTGTCTGGTTAGTTTTGAGAAAAGCAATCTTAATTACAGACTTCAGATTAGGAAAAGTTAAAGTAAATTTAGGAATGATCAGGACTGCTCACTCTTCTCTTTATCTTCTTTGTTCTCAGTAAAGGGAAAGAAAAACTCATTCCTCTTTATTCCTTTTCACTGCAACAGTATCATAATTTTATTTTTAATTTTTGAGAAACCTCCATAGTGGTTGCACCACTGTATATTTCCTTTAACACCACATAAAGATTCCAGCCTTGCCATCATTTGAGATCTCTCTCTCTCTAGTGGCCATCTGAATGGTTGTGAAGTGATACCTCACTGTGGTTTTTTAATCATTACTGATTTTGAGTACCTTTCACATTTTTTGTCCATTTGTGTATCTTACATGGATTAATGTCTATGAACTCCTTTGCTCATACACTGTGCTAGTGTTTTATGATGTTGCTTTGCTGTATGAGCTCTTTATTCACCCTGGACCTTAGCTCCCTATCAAATACATGCTTTGCAAAAATTTCCTCTCATCCCACAGGTAGCCTTTTCACCTCATTGTTTCCTGTAAGGTGACACTTTTTTGTACATATGATATAATCCTATTTGACTTCATTTGCTTTTGTTGACTGAGCTTTTGGTTTCATATCCAAGAAGTCATTGTTACATGAAATGTCATAAAAGTTCCTTCCTGTCTTCTCTTCCAGGAGATTTGTATTTATAGGTTTATCTATAAAATCTTCTATCCCTTTTGAGTTAAAATTTGTATGTAGTGTTATGTAAGGGTCCAACTTCATTGTTTGACATGTAAACATCCACTGTTTTTGGATGCATAAATTCTGCATGAGAGGATACCTGTTCTCTGGTTGCACAACTGACACACTGAATTTATGAGAAAAATCAACTTGTTTCGTTTCCTAACTATTTCCAGTTCTTTTATGTGACCTCAGTGTCATCTCTGCTACCTATGAATCACAGCCATTTTCTTACTGTGACTTTGTTATGCACAAAGATGTTGACTAAAAATAAATTCACAAACTGTTAAGTTGTATTTGGGGAAACATGAGAACTGCAGCCCAGGAGACATCAGTTCAGATAGCTCTGAGAAACTGTTTCAAAGAAGTCAGGGGGAAGGATAGTATATATATGATTTTGGTAAAGGGGCGGGAGGGAATACCTACAATCAAGCACTATTTTTTGTAGGAAGTTTCTGCTGGTCTTGTCATACTTCTGCTAGTCTCAAGAAACAATCGTCACCATGAAGGATTTTCATGCTTTTCTAGATATGAGGAGGTATAAGAATTGGGCTCATAAAATTAGCTCCTGATAATTTCTAACTGAGAACCTGTCATGCCAGTTTTCCCAGAGCACAGAGTGCCTCATTTCTGCTCTCCACCCTGAACTCCCTCAGGGGGTGTTGAAGGTCAGCAGCTCATGATTTAATCCTTGTAGGGTAGATGGTGAGTGCCAATTTGCAGTTAGGTTCTCACTGCTCTCTGCACCCCCAGTCATCCATGCAGGCCCTGGTAGCTTCTGACGTGTCTCTCAGTTCAGTTGCTCAGTCGTATCGGGCTCTTTGTGACCCCACAGACTGCAGCTCACTAGGCCTCCCTGTCCATCACCAACTCCCAGAGTTTACTCAAACTCAAGTCCACTCAGTCAGTGATGCCATCAAACCGTCTCATCCTCTGTCGTCCCCTTCTCCTCCTGCCTTCAATCTTTCCCAGCATCAGGGTCTCTTCCAATGAGTCAGTTCTTCACATCAGGTGGTCAAAGTATTGGAGCTTTACCTTAAGCATCAGTCCTTCCAATGAATATTCAGGACTGATTCCCTTTAGGATTGACAGGTTTGATCTTCTTGCAGTCCAAGGGACTCTCAAGAGTCTTCTCCAAACAACTCTTATATCAATAGATGACTATTGGAAAAACTTTAGCTTTGACTGTATGGACCTTTGTCAGTAAAGTAATATCTCTGCTTTTTAATATGCTGTCTAGCTTTGTCATAGCTATTTGTAAGGCTCCTCAGACAACCATTTTGCCTTTCATGGTTTTCCCAGTAGTCATGTATGGATGTGAGAATTGGACTATAAAGAAAGCTGAGTCCCAAATAACTGTGGTGTTGGAGAAGACTCTTGAGAGTCCCTTGGACAGCAAGGAGATCCGACCAGTCCATCCTAAAGGAAATCAGTCCTGAATGTTCATTGGAAGGACTGATGTTGAAGCTGAAACTCCAATACTTTGACCACCTGATGCGAAGAGCTGACTCATTGGAAAAGAGCCTGATGCTGGGAAAGATTGAAGGT
>NW_011495025.1:6695927-6696715 GCF_000754665.1 Bison bison bison | reverse complement strand
AAAAACTATCTTAACAATTTTTTTATGCCTTTTCTATCTGTTCAATTTCTTCTTTTATGTTACTAGTCTTTTCTGATTTGGTTATTTCATGGTCTTGGGGACAAAGAATGTAGCCTGCCATAGCAGTAAACCAAAGATGTTGTGGCCATCAAACTGTCAGCCTCTGAAGCCTTCCCTCTCATGGTGCACCCTGAGGGGGATTCAGGTTGAAGAAAAACAAGTGGTTGACCCTAGACAGTTAAGGTGCATATCAGTGGAATAATTTCAGTAAGGCCAGACTCTTCCATAGTCCTACACATAGAAGAGCACTGAGTTATGAACTCGAGAGGCTTGTCTTTATGATTAGCAATCATCTTTTGTCTCCACCACATGGTGCTGGTGGTTGCTGTTTGTTGTTGTTTTCCAGCAAAAAGTCCTGCATATCCTGGCTCCTCCCTTACCTCTTAGGAGCAGCTCCTCAGAGCTGCCTGAGGGGCTGGTTCCTGGACTATAGTCCTCAAAAATGCCCTGAATAAACCATAATTCTCAACTTTCAGGTTGTGCATTTTTTCAGTTGACAGTCTATATATTATATTTTATAGTCAATATATTATTTTACAGTCCATGTACTGTATTATCTGATTTCTTGGAGGATATTTATAGTTTCTGCTGAAATAGTGCAGTGTTTTCCTGTGTTTTAAAATTTTGGCCTGTTAGCTCGAGCTCCCTGGTGGCTCAGGTGGTAAAGAATCTGCCTGCAATGCAGGAGACCTGGGTTTAATCCCTGGGTTGGGAAGATCCCCTGGAGA
>NW_011495025.1:6681014-6695827 GCF_000754665.1 Bison bison bison | reverse complement strand
AAGGAGATCCGACCAGTCCATCCTAAAGGAAATCAGTCCTGAATATTCATTGGAAGGACTGATGTTGAAGCTGAAACTCCAATACTTTGACCACCTGATGCGAAGAGCTGACTCATTGGAAAAGAGCCTGATGCTGGGAAAGATTGAAGGTGGGAGGAGAAGGGGATGACAGAGGATGAGATGACTGTATAGCATCACCAACTCAATGGACATGAGTCTGAGCAAACTCTGGGAGTTGGTGATGGACACGGAGGCCTGGAGTGCTGCCGTGCATGGGGTTGCAAAGAGTTGGACATGACAGAGCAACTGAACTGAAGACTTATTGAAAGTAAATGTAGAGAGTTCTTTGAAAATGGAGGGAGAAAACTGCAAGGAAGCTCCCTTTAATCACTCCAAGGTCCTAGGCACCTGGTGGTGGTGTATTCTGATGTACAAATGATGATATTGGAGAGTGGGCAAGTGTGCTGGGGTTCTGAGGATCTGGGACATCAGATTCTGTCCTTGTGATGTAAACAAATTTCTGGGAAGTACTGAAGACTTGATGCTGTTATATACACAGATGTTTACATTTCCCCAGACTTAGATCAGTGGCAATTTGATGGACAGTTGGTGTTGATTGAAACAAACTTGGTGAATATAGCTTTAAAATATCACACGCTGAACTAAATGCTGGAGATGAAAAAGCATTTTGGACATGATAGTACGCAGGTCAGCAAGGCATGTGCTGTGGTTTCACAGAAAACAGGATGCTAGATATAAAGCTGTAACATACATTACATGTCCTTTAGGGACTTCACTGGTGGTCCAGAGGGTAAGACTCAATCCAGGTTCAATCCCTCATCAGGGATCCAGATCCCACCAGCCACAACTAAGACCCAGCGCAGCCTATATGAATAAATAAACAGTTTTTAAAATACCGCCTGTAAATGAGTGACCTTCCAGGAAAGTTGACCCACCTGTGGCAGGGACCTTCCTCACATTCTCTTGAAAGAGTGGTGCTCTTGTCAAAGTTCCGGGTTCCAGAGCACGCGTCACTTAGTTGTGTGAGAAGTCCACCGGTCAGAGGCAGTGAGCATTTGTTTTTTAAACAGTTTATTTTGTTTCTAGGCTAGAAGTTCTCACTTTTCACAGCCCATGTTGTCATTTTATCCATCTTGAGTGGAAGGAGGGTTTTTGTTTCGGTTGTGGTAATTGATGCAATGGAATTGGGTAGCAGGCTATGCTCACATGTAACATTGGTATGAATGAGATATAACGTCATTTTCTATAGCTGGTAGTTTGTTTTCGGCTGTACTAAGAATGACAATGCATGTGCATAGAAAAGAAGATGTATGTTTGATGCTGTTTGCACAGGAAGAAGTAGATGCTCAGGCTGATAAAGTGGTTATGAAGACTTATAAAGTACTTTTTTCATTTTACTTCTTCTCTCTGGCTTTGTCATGTGCAGTCATTGTGCACACGTTTTTATTCTCTCATAGTTTCAGTATGGTCACCCCACTGTCAAGCATCAAACCACGTGCCATGCAGCAAGGAGGAGGATGTGCGAGTCTGACAGGACTTAGCGGTTTTGACTTGAAGCCCCTCCTTCTTCATTCGGGGAGTGTTATCCTCACTTGCCCTTCTCCATATCACTGGCCATACCACATGGCCCCTGTAAGGAAATACATGTTCTGTGGAGCACAGGCAAACACGTGAGAAGATATCTGTGAATGGCTGAAGTTACCTGAACTCTTTCACGGAGCCTGACCCAAAGAACATTACAAACAGTTAAATGTTTGACTTGAGGATTGTCAATTGGTGCACAAAGGCGTGCCTTGTCGAGGACCTCGGCTGCATCTGGCCCAGTTCCCTTTCTCTGTTGTGTGAGACCGCTGGTGTCAGCCCGTGAAGGTTCATCAAGTGCCTGGAGAGTTACAACGATATTGATGATGACAGTGACTTGCAGTTCTTTGAAATTATAAAGAATAAAATAGTTTCTCATATAATTGTCCCAGAAAATTGTGCTTATTATATAGTACTTTTATTTTATAAACTAGTCAGGGAAGTGACTGAGTTAAAATAATAGGAACTGTTGGGCAGGCTCAGGAGAGACAGTGAGGGAAGTACCCCGGAGACGGGCAGAGCCATGCAGAACAGCTCCTTCCCAGCCCTGCCCAGACTCCCCCACCAGGCTGTGTGCAGGCCTGTCCCTCCCTGGACCCTCCCCTCGCTGCACAGGTTACAGGGCTTCGTTGGCTGTTCCTCCCACATCTCAGTGGCTTGTGCTCACATTTGGCTGAAATAAGAGCAGATATGTGGGAACAAAGACATATCTGTTTTGGAGACCTTTTATTGAATGTAACTGATTTTACAGTGTCCAATTCATTTCTGCTTAGTAAAAAAGTAAATGTTGCTCAGTCATGTCCGACTCTTTGCAACCCCATGGACTGTAGCCTACCAGGTTCCTCTGTCCATGGGATTTTCCAGGCAAGAATTGTGGAGTGGGTTGCCACTTCCTTCTCGAGGAGACCTTCCCAACCCAGAGATTGAACCCAGGTCTCCTGCGTTGTAGGCAGACGCTTTACCATCTGAGCCACTGGGAAAGTCCTCATTTCTGCTTAGAGTCTCATTAAATCCTGCGCTTCATGAGCCATCCCATCCAGTACCCTTCTTTCCATTGCCAGAAATCCAGTTCAAATTCAAAATGTAAATATGCATGATGTGAAACGATAAACCACATTCAAGCTACTTAATATATCTGTCAATCTGACTTCTTTGCATTTTTTGGGGGTGAGAACACTTCAAATACATTCTTAGCAAATCTCAAGTATAATATGCCCTATAATATCTGTTTCACCAGGCTGTGCTTAGATTTCCAGAACTCATTCATCCTGTATAACTGAATTTTTGTACCATCTGACCAACATCTGTTGTCCCCACAGCAAATTCCAGACAATTGATATTCTGCTCTGTTTTATGAGTTGGGCTTTAGCAGATTCCACATACAATTGAGATAATACAGTATTTTCCTTTCTGTGTTGGCTTATTCCACTTAGCATGATGTGTTTCAGTTTCATACATGTTATCCCACATGGAAGGATGTCCTTTTTTGAAGGCTGAATATTATTCATATATGTCACATTTTCTTTATGTATGGTATGCATCCGGGAAATAAAAGTGAGATGCTACTTCAAATTCCTAGCTTCATAAATTAAAAAGACAAAATATAGCAAATATTGGTAATACTAAGTTTTATTGAGAATGGGGAGAAATTAAAAGTACCATGTACTACTGATGGGAGTATAAAAAATACATCATTAGGAGAATTGATGGCCTTTACTTATAAATTTAAAACTCTAATATATTATAAAAAAGTGAAAATATACATGAACATTGAAAACTCTCTGAACTTCTAAGATACCCTTGCTTTCTGTATTCCTCCACACTAGACGTATAGTTGGAGAAGGCAATGGCACCCCACTCCAGTACTCTTGCCTGGAAAATCCCATGGACAGAGGAGCCTGGTAGGCTGCAGTCCATGGGGTCGCTGAGGGTCGGACACGGCTGAACAACTTCACTTTCACTTTTCACATTCATGCATTGGAGTAGGAAATGGCAACCCATTCCAGTGTTCTTGCCTGGAGAATCCCAGGGACTGGGGGAGCCTGGTGGGCTGTCACCTCTGGGGTCGCACAGAGTCGGACATGACTGAAGCAACTTAGCAGCAGCAGCAGATGTATAGTTAGTTCCTATTGTATACAAAGTGAAAAGTGAAGTCGCTCAGTCGTGTCCGACTCTTTGTGACCCTATGGACTGTAGCCTACCAGCTTCCTCCATCCACAGAATTTTCCAGGCAAGAATACTGGAGTGGGTTGCCATTTCCTTCTCCAGGAAATCTTCCTGACCCAGGGATTGAACCTGGGTCTCCTGCACTGTAGGCAGACGCTTTACCGTCTGAGCAAAATCAATGAAAGTGAAAAAGGAGAGAGAGAAAGGTAGGTCCCAGGATCTGCCTCCTCTTGGTTACTATGAAACTCCTAGTGCCAAAATCCCAGGGTGTTACGAGTGTTACCTTCAACATCAGCCGCGAGGTTTCCTAAACAGTGCACTGTAACCTACTTATAAACACAGAGAGATTCTCAGTAGTCATTGCACTATTGACTGTGCACTTGTCATTTGCCAGAGAGATTTACTCAGATGTTACAATCTTTATTAGCCTCTGTAAAGTTTAAAGTCGCAGCCAAACATGTGATCCTTTAAGACCACAGTGGAAGGGGAAAGCTACTTACAGGACCTTTCAGGTACTAGGCAGAATCCATTTCATTCTGGTGTTTGTTTCCATGTGAACCCTCCCTGGTCACACCTGGCATTGGGTGTCCCTAAAAGAGAGGTAAAATATGGGTCATGGCTTATCCATTCATTTCTCTAATTGTTTACTGTGCATTCGGTTGAAGGGATCATCACAAGTATTTGGTATAAGTGAGGTTATTACCTCAAGGTCTCAAACTAGAAGCTCTTCACAGTTAGGCTAAGATTTGAATACATGTCAAGGGATTAGTGAGAAGGAACAAGTAGGGACCCTCACTCCACCCGCTGCATCTACCATCACCCCTCCTCCATCCCTCTACTCCCATCATTCTCTATTGCTCTTTGTGACCTCAATATCTCTGCCCCTGTGACCTCTGGAGATCTCCAAAACTAATTCCTCCCCTTCCTGGCTCCTTTATTGCTTTCCCACTTCCATCCTGTGCATTTTAGACATCCATCGTCACGGACCCTCTAGCCCCCGGATTCCAGAGCTCTCAACCCAACCCTCCTCCCCTTCTACTGCTCCCAAACCTTGACACTTCATATCCTCCTCCTCCCTGCCCTTTATCCTCCTCTCATTGTAATGACTCCAGCCATTTCTCATTTCCTGTTACGTTTAATGCCCTCAAATATTCAGTCATCAATTATCAAGTGTCCTTAGTTTCTTCATGATCTTGTACTCTTTTTCCCCCACCCCATAATTCCTGACTCTGCAATTTTTGGAAACAGTTTAAGAAGAATAGGTGTTAACTTTTCTTTAAATGTTTGGTAGAATTCACTTGTGAAGGCATCTTCTCCTAGAATTTTGTTTGCTGGAAGTTTTTTTTTAAATAAGTGATTCCGTTTTATTACAGGTAATTCATTTAATAATATTTTCTGTTTCTTCCTCGTTCAGTCTTGGGTGATTGTACGTTTCTAGGAATTTGTCCATTTCCTCTAGACTGATTGTCCGGTTCACCAGCATATTCTTCATAGTCTCATGCTTGTTAGTGTTTCTGTTGTGTCAGTTGTACCGTCCCCTTTCTCATATCTGATTTTATTGATTTCGGCCTGCTCTTTTTTTTTCTTAATCAGTCTGGCTAAATTTTGTTTACGTTTTCAAAGAACTAGCTTTCAATTTCATTAATCTTTTCTATGGATTTCCACTCTTATTTCTGCTCTAATCTCTTAGGTTTTCAAAAATTTTTACTAACTTTGAATTTTGTTCTTATTCTTGCTCCTTAGAGTATAAGGTTAGGTTGCACATTTGAAATATTTCTTGTTTGCTCTGGTAAGCATGTATCACACTGTAAACTTCCCTTTTAGAACTGGTGTTACTGTGTCTCAGAGGTTTGAATTTTTATTTTCATTTGTCTCTAGGTATCTATTTCCTCTTTGATTTCTTCAGTGATCCATTGGTTGTTGGATCCATGTTGTTTAGACTTCTCATGGTTGTATTTTTTGCAGTTATATTCTTGTAGTCAATTTGTAGTCTCAGAGCATTGCGTTTGGAAAACAAATACTCGATATGATTTCAATTTTCTTAAATTTACTGAGGATTCTTTTGAAACCTCTCATGTGATCTATCCTGGAGAAATTTCCATGTGCACTTGAAAAGTGAGTGTATTCTGTTTGTATATTCTGATATATGTCACTTCCCTTTATCCATTAATTGATTGATGGCCACTTGCGTTGCCCTGTGGTTGCGGGCTCACAGGGTCTTGAGGCAGTCTTTCTGCCAGTGGGTGAGCTGTGTCCTTGATGTGTTAGCTTGTTCAGAAATGTCCCAGCATTGGAACCTGTAGGCCCTTTGTTCTGGGTAAGGCTGGGTATTGGATATATAACCTGGAAGGAGGATTGCAAAATAGCATTTGCCAGCACTGTTTCTGTGTGTTAGAAGGAACATCTAAAAATGGCTGCCACCAGTGTCTATGTCCCCAGGGTGAGCTGCAGTTGCCTCCTGCCTTTTCAAGGTCATCAGGTAGATCTGACCCAGGCTCCTGTCACATTACTACTTCTTCCCTGGGTCCCAGAGTACGTAAGACTTGTGTGTGTGCCCATTAGGAGTGAAGTCTCTATTTCCCCCTCCCCTCTGGGATTCCTGAAATAGTCTCACTGGCCTTCAAAGCCAAATTCTCTGGGGGCTTATTTTCTCAGTGCAGGACCTCAAGGCTGGGGAGCCCAACGTGGGGCTTAAATCTCTCTCTCCATTGAGAGAACCTCTGCAATTTTAATTATTTCCCCATTTGGGAGTTGTCAGTGTAGCGGTATGGACCTAACTATATCACAACTCCATCCCTATCACACATCTCATCAGTCCTTCTTTATATCTTTAGTTGTAGAAGGCTTTTCTGATAGGTTCCAGGTCTTTTTCATGCAAATATTCTGCAAATATTCATACTTTTTGTTAACCTATGAGAAGAGGTGGGTTCTGGGTCTTCCAATTCCACCATCTTCTCCCAGCACTACAATGTGTTGTAGTTTTGATTTTTTTTTTCCTGCAATTTAATCTTTGAACATTTGACTTTTCTCTGTAATTACTTAACAGAAGGTAGTTTATATGTAATTGTGTGCCATCACTGTTTTGACATGTTATAGAGTTTTTTTATTGAAATTTAATTAATATATAAAATCATGTTAATTACAGGGATACAACACTTGATTCAACATCTGTATACATTGCAAAATGACCAACATAATTAGTCTAGTTACTACCTATCATCATAACAAGTTACAAAATTAACTTTTTTCCATTGAGAACTGAACAGTTAGTTACTTTCTTAGTCAAAATTATTGTACTACCAATTTGGAAGTAGCTGAGTCACCATGGTATACATTTTATGTACATTTTTACACAACTGGAATTTGTAGCTCTTGACCCCCTTCACCCATCTGTGCAACCCTCTACCGCACTTCCCTTCTGGCACCATCAATCTATGTATTTATGAGTTTTGTGTTTTAGGTTCCATATAATAGTGATCATACAGTAATTGTCTTTATCTGATATACTTTACTTAAACCTATAATCCCAAGATTTATCCAGGTTGTCACAAATGGCAATATTTCATTCTTTTTTATGGTTGAATAATATTCTAATGTATGTATAGAAATATTCAGACATATGCATATATATGCATACATGTGTGTATGTGTATACATACACATATATCACATCTATATATTCATTTATAGATATTTATGTATCCAATCTATGTATATATATGTATACAGAAATATTCAGACAAACATGCACATGTATATATTCTTACATATTGTTGCTAAGTCACTTTAGTCGTGTCCAACTCTGTGCAACCCCATGACGACAGCCCACCAGGCTCCCCTGTCCCTGGGATTCTCCAGGCAAGAACACTGGAGTGGGTTGCCATTTCCTTCTCCAATGCATGAAAGTGAAAAGTGAAAGTGAAGTTGCTCAGTTGTGTCCGACTCTTTTCGACCCCATGGATTGCAGCCCGCCAGGCTCCTCCATCCGTGGGATTTTCCAGGCAAGAGTACTGGAGTGGGGTGCCATTGCCTTCTCCGATTCTTATATATATATGTGTCTATATATATCTGTGTGTGTGTGTCACATCTTTTTCAGTTCACCTGTCAGTGGTTCTTAGGTTGTTTCCATGTCTTGACTATAGGAAATAATGCTGTAATGAACATGGGGGTACATATGTATTTTCCAATTAGTGTTTCCTTTTCTTCCAGATAAATATCCAAAAGTGTCACTGCATTATTGTATAGTATATTTTTTATTTTTTGAGGAATTCCCATAATGTTTTCCATAGTGACTGAACCTATTTACATTCCCACCAACAGTATGCTAGAATCCCCTTTTATCCACATTCTCATCACTGCTTTTATTTTTTGTCTTTTTGATAATAGCCAGGTGTGAGGTTATATGTCATTGTGTTTGATTTGCATTTTCCCAATTTAAGTGATGTTGAGCATTTTCCATGTGTCTGTTGGACATGTATATAGGTATCTACTTTAGAAAAAAGTGTATACTTACATTTTCTGCCCAGTCCAGTTTTTAGCAGGATTGTTTGTATTTTTTTTTGCTGTTTTTCTTTTTTCATTATAGAGCTGTATGAATTTTAATATTGTGGATATAAGCGCCTCATTTGTATATGATCTGCAAATATCTTCTGTCATTCAGTAGGTTCTGTTTTTATTCTGTTGATGGTTCCTCTGTGCATAAGCTTTTTAGTTTGATGTCCTACCATTTGCTTTTATTGCTTTCACTTTTTTTTGTCAGATTCAAAAAATCATCTCCAAGGCCTATGTCAAGGAACTTGCCACATTTACATTTTCTTCTATGAGTTTTATGGTTTTACATTTTCCATTCAAGTCTTTAATCCATTTTATTTTTTGTGCATGGTGTTAGACAGTGGTCCAGTTTCATTTTTTTGCATGTGGCTGCCAACATGTTTTCCCAACAATGTTTACTAAAGAGATTATTGTATTTCTTCATTGTGTATTCTTTGCTTCTTTGTCATGTTAGTGGGCCATATATGCTTAGGTTTATTTCTTTTCTCTTTTTGTTATGCCAATACTATTCTGTCTTTATTGCCATAGCTTTGTAACAGAATTTCATATCTTGAAGCACACAGCCTCTAGTTTTTTTTTTCCTCTCATATTGCTTTCACTGGTTGAATTCTTTTGTAGTTCCATGCAAATTTTAGAATTTTTTGTTCTATGTCTGTGAAAAATGCTACTGATAGTTGGATAGGGATTGCACTGAGCTTGTATATTGCTTTGGGAAGCATGATCATTTTAACAATATAAATTCTTTTAATTCATGGGCAAAGACTATCTTAGCATTTATTTGTGTTGTCTTCAATTTCTTTCCTTTGTGTCTTGTCGTTTTTAGTACAGAGGTCTTTCATTCTCTTAGATAAATTTATTCTTAGGTATTTTTCTCATGTAATTGTAAATGGAATTATTTTCTTTATGTCTTTAAGATATTTTGTTATTAGTGTATAGATTTACAACTGATTTTATATGTTAATTCTGTATTCTGAAACTTGATTGAATTTATTAGTTCTACCATTCTGGGGGGAGTCATATACAAGATCATCCATTCTGGGGGGAGTCATATACAAGATCATGTTTTCTGAAAATAGAGAAAGCTTTGCTTCTTCCTCTCCATTTTGGAGGCCTTTTCATTTCTTATTTTTGTGTCAGATTGCTCTTGGAATTCTCCAGGCCAGAATCCTGGAGTGGGTAGCCGTTCCCTTCTCCAGGGGATCTTCCCAACCCAGGAATCGAACTCAGGTCTCCCGCATTGCAGGCGTGTTCTTTACCAGCTGAGCCACCAGGGAAGCCCTGTTAGGACTAGAGTACTGTCTTTAATAAGAATAGTGAATGTGGATATGCTTGTTCCTGATTTTTAAAGAAAAGCTTTCAGTTTTTCACCATTAGGTATAAGGTTAGTTGTGGGTCTATACTATATGGCCTTGTTTTGAGGTACACTCCTTCTGTTCCCAGTTTTAGAGCTTTTGTCAAAAAGGGCATTGAATTTTGTCAAATGGTTTTTCTGAATCTACTGAAAGGATCATATATCAATATTTATTCTTCATTATATTAACATTGCATATCACCCTTATTGATTTATATATATATACATAATTTATATATATCTTATATATGTTATACATAACAAAAAGGTTGTGCCAACCTTCCATTCCAGGAGTAGATTCAACTTGTTAATGGTGTATAGCCTTTTAAATTTGTTGTTGAATTTGGTCATACTTTTGCTGAGAATTTTTGCATTTGTATCTTAATGGGTACATTACAAGCTTTAGTCAAAATTCAGTATCCATTCATGATAAAAACTCTAAACCAACTGGATATAGAAATAAATGTACTTCAACATAAAAATGGCCACATAACAAACCCATGATCAACATAATACTCATTATGGTATTATGGTGAAAAGCTGAAGCTTTTGTTCTATGATCAGAACAAGGCAATGACATTACTCTGTAACATTTATTTAACATAGTACTAGATGTCCTGGCCAAACAATTAGGCAAGAAAAGAAGTAAAAGGTATCCAAGAAGGAAAGTCAGAAGGAAAATTGTCTTCATTTTCAGTGTAATATTATATCGAAAACCTCTAAAGAACCCACCCTCTCCCAATTTTGCTAGAACTACTAAACAAATTTAGGAAATTTGCAGCATACAAAATCAATATAAAAAAGCAGTTGTTTTTCACATAGGGACAATATACTATTAGAAATATAATTGGAAACAATTCCATTTTCAATTACATTGAAAACAAATACATAGGAATAAATTTGAAAAAGGTGAAACATCTATATACTAAAAACTATAAAATATTAATGAAAGAAATTAAAGACCTATAATAGAAATATGTTCTGTGCTCATGGATTGGAAGAATTTATATTGTTAAATTATTCATACTACCCCCAAAGATCTATGGATTCAATGCCATTTATATCAAAATTATAATGGCAATTTTCAAAAAAACAAAAAACAAATCCTAAAATTGTATGAAACTACAAAAGATCTTACATAGCTAAAGCAATCTTGGCAAGATAAACAAAGCTGGAGCATCACATGTTTTCATTTTATTTTATTATTTATTTTTGTCCACACTGTGCAGCATGTGGGGTCTCAGTTCCCTGACCAGGGATAAAATCCATGCCCTCTGAAGTGGAATCATGAAGTCTGAACCACCGGACCAATAGGGAACTCCCTCACTCACCTAATTTTCAATTTTCATGGGTTTGATACATGGCCATATTTATGTTGAGGTATATTTCCTTCATATCCAATAGGTTTAGAGTTTTTATCATGAATGGGTATTGAATTTTGCCAAAAGCTTCTAATGCACCCATTAAGATACAAATGTAAAAATTCTCAGCAAAAGTATAACCAAATTCAACAGCAAATTTAAAAGGTTATATACCATTATCAAGTGGCATCTACCCCTGGCATGGAAGGTTGGCACAACTTTGTTAAAGATTTAATAAATCAGTAAGGTATTCATATAAAAACAGACACATTCATTAGTGGAAAAGAAAAGAAACTCAGACATGTATGTTTAATTAATTTATGACAAAGGACCAAGGAGTGTACAATGGTGAAAAGATAGTCTCTTCAACACCTGGTCTTTGGAAAACAATAGCAATATGCAAATAAACCTCCCCCCCCAAACAAAAACTGGACACTTCTTATACCATACATAAAAGCCAACTATTAATAAAAATGAATTAAAGACCTAAATTTAAGACCTGAAATAAAACTCAGAAAGGGAAGACTCCTTAACATTGGTCTTGGCAATGACTTTCTCCTGTTGTTGAATTTGACACCAAAAGAAAAAATACACAGAGAGACCATTTCAATTTATAATCTTCTTTGCTACAAAGGAAACCATAAAAAGAGATTAAAAGGCAACCTTTAGATTTGGGAAAAAAAGACTTGGCTATTAACCCCTTACTGACATAATTTATAGAGCACATAAGGAACTTACAACCTAGGAACTTCTGGTAGTTTGGTTCAGCTCAGTCACTCAGTGGTGTCCTACTCTTCCAACCCCATGAACTGTAGCACGCCAGGCTTCCCTGTCCATCACCAATTCCCAGAGTTTGCTCAAACTCATGTCCATTGAGTCAGTGATGCCATCAAACCATCTCATCCTCTACCATCCCCTTCTCCTCCCACCTTCAATCTTGCCCAGCATCAGGGTCTTTTCCAATGAGTTGGCTCTTCGAATCAGGTGGCTAAACTACTGGAGCTTCAGCTTCAGCATCTGTCCTTCCAATGAATATTCAGGACTGATTTCCTTTAGGATGGACTGGTTGGATCTCCTTGCAGTCCAAGGGACTCTCAAGAGTCTACTCCAACACCGTAGTTCAAAAACATCAGTTCTTCAGTTCTCAGCCTTCTTTATGGAACAACTCTCTTATCCATAGATGACTACTGGAAAAACCTTGGCTTTGACTGTATGGACCTTTGTCAGTAATGTCTCTGCTTTTTAATATGCTGTCTAGGTTTGTCATAGCTTTTCTTCTAAGAAGCACGCATCTTTTAATTTCATGGCTGCAGTCAGCATCTTCAGTGATTTTGGAGCCCAAGAACATAAAATCTTGGAGAAGGCAATGGCACCTCACTCCAGTACTCTTGCCTGGAAAATCCCATGGATGGAGGACCCTGGTAGGCTGTGATCCATGGGGTCACTAAGAGTCAGAAATGACTGAGTGACTTCACTTTCACTTTTCACTTACATGCACTGGAGAAGGAAATGGCAACCCACTCTAGTGTTCTTGCCTGGAGAATCCCAGGGACGGGGGAGCCTGGTGGGCTGCTGTCTATGGGGTCGCACAGAGTCGGACATGATTGAAGTGACTTAGCAGCAGCAGCAGCAACATAAAGTCTGTCCTGTTACCATTGTTTTCCCATCTATTTGCCATGAAGTGATGGGACCAGATACCATGATCTTAGTTTCTTGAATGCTGAGTTTTAAGCCAGCATTTTCACTCTCTTCTTTCACTTTCATCAAGAGGCTCTTTAGTTTCTCTTTGCTTTCTGCCATAAGGGTGGTGTTATCTGCATATCTGAGGTTATTGATATTTCTCCCTGGAATTTTGATTCCAGCTTGTGCTTCACCCAGCCCGGCATTCCTCATGATGTACTGTGAATATAAGTTAAATAAACAAGGTGACAATATACAGCCTTGACGTTCTGCTTTCCCAATTTGGAACCAGTCCATTGTTCCATGTCTGGTTCTAACTGTTGCTTCTTGACCTGCATATAGATTTCTCAAGAGGCAGGTCAGGTGGTCAGGTATTCCCATCTGTTTAATAATTTTCCACAGTTTTTTGTGATGCACACAGTCAAAAGCTTTAGCATAGTCAAATGAAAGAGAAGATATTTTTCTGGAATTCTCTTGCTTTTTCAATTTTCCAACGGTGTTGGCTATTAGACCTCTGGTTCCTCTGCCTTTTTAAAATCCAGCTTGAACACCTGAAAGTTCTCGGTTCACGTACTGTTGAACCCAGGCTTCAACAGAGAATTTTGTTGTATTACTGTGCTAGTGTGAGATGAGTGCAATTGTGCAGTACTTTAAACATTCTTTGTCATTGCATTCTTTGGGATTAGAATCAAAACTGACATTTTCCAGCCCTGTGGCCACTGCTGAGTTTTCCAAATTTGCTGGCATACTGAGTGCAACACTTTCACAGCATCATCTTTTAGGATTTGAAATAGCTCAGCTGGAATCCCATCACCTCCACTAGCTTTGTTTGTAGTGATGCTTCGTAAGGCCCACTTGACTTCCCATTCCAGGATGTCTGGCTCTAGGTGAGTGATCACACCACAGTAGCTTTCTGGGTCATGAAGATCTTTTTTGTATAGTTCTGCTATGTATTCTTGCCACATCTTCTTAATATCTTCTGTTTCTGTTGGTTTCAGATGAACACAAAAGTGATTCAGTTATGCATCTACACATACACATTATTTTCAGCTTCAGTTTTCATAGACTTTATGGAAACAAGTTGAGTACAATTTCCTGTGATACAGAATCAGGCTAAATTGGTGACCTGTGCTATTTATGTATGTGTGTGTGTGTATAAGTTTCAGCCAATCAGGATTTATCTTCTCCTCCCAACATTCCTCTTGAATAAGACTGAGTATGTCTTCTAGAGTCTGAGTCTTCTCATTTGTGAATTGCTACATAAAATCCACCTCCAAGTGTTATCACATGACACTTGCCTTTCTCCGCTGTACGTGCTTTCCTTCCTTCCTTCCATTCATGTTGCTGAGGAATGTTTTTGTTATGCTTCTTTCTGGCTAAGTTTACCTTGTCTCTCTGGAGCAGTTCTTCCTTATCCATTCATTGTCCATGGACATTTTGGCCTCTTAGTTGTCTTGACTTTTGTCAGTATTGGGTGATGGGGGGAATGTTGGGGTGCCTGTGTCTTCTCCAATAGAGGAGGTTTCCTCTGCATCAAGGGCCTGGCATGGGTGTGCCTGATGATATGAATGCTTTTTTTTTTTCATAGTTTCCCAAGGAACCTCGGCACAGTTGTCCAGGTAGCTCTTTTCATTGCCAGGGACAGCTTAGGAGCTTTCCCTTTACCCGGCACTCTAGCAGTTATGGATCATAAAAGTGATATTGATAAACCCTCCCTCTGACTGGTGTGAGTTGATACCTCCTTGCCATTTCAGTCCCTTGTCTCTGATCATGAATGATGTAGACTAGGCTCTAAGGGGGCGGGGATAGTCTTTCTTTCCTGTTTGATTTTAAAAGATGTGTGGGATGTTTCCCTCTTGAAATTGGCCTCTGAAGACTCGTTTGGATTTCAGTTGTTGCGGAACATTTCCCAGGCTATTTCCTGAGCGCTGCTGTCATTGACAGCCCCCAGGCCTTCTGAATATTCCTTGCTCTGCAGCAGAGGTTTCACTGTTGCTGTTATGAGATGTGTCCACAAGGTGGCAGCACTTCCATCTCTTTAATGGGGCCAAAGGAGCCTTAGTGACCCTGGCCTTCTGAGCTGTCATTTGGAATGCCATGTG
>NW_011495025.1:6680719-6680914 GCF_000754665.1 Bison bison bison | reverse complement strand
ATTTAACTTCCTATTTCTCTAGAGTACATTATCATTATTTGCTTCCGATCTTCACTAATTCTCTTTCAATTACGTTCATATTCTACTTAACCTGTTCATTGAGTTTCTTGAATTTCAAGAACCATATTTTATTTCTGCAGTTATTTAAAAACTATCTTAACAATTTTTTTATGCCTTTTCTATCTGGTCTATTTT
>NW_011495025.1:6679531-6680619 GCF_000754665.1 Bison bison bison | reverse complement strand
ATGAGATGTGTCCACAAGGTGGCAGCACTTCTGTCTCTTTAATGGGGCCAAAGGAGCCTTAGTGACCCTGGCCTTCTGAGTTGTCATTTGGAATGCCATGTGCCAGAGGAAAGCCCATCTGACTTCTTACTTGACTTGCGAAAAATGTTGGCCGCTGTGTTTGAGGCGGCGGTCAGTTTTAGGGGATGACTTTGAAAATAGCAACTGGCCTAGGGATCCTCATCAGCGGGAGACCTGGAGATCAGCTGGCTTTTCAAAGCTTTTCAGCACAGGGGCTTGACCATACTTGGGATGATCTAGGTTTGAATTTGCTCTTGGGGGATGGCCTGCATGTGGAGACTGTGGTCCTAGGCAGATTGGACTGGGCAGCACAGGTGCAAAAGGGGCTTGTGTTCTGGGGACACCTCCCTGAGTCTCAGGACATTCAGGCTGAGACTGAGCCTGGTCAGCCTGCAGAGATGAGATGTTAGCCCAGGAAATGGGGGCAGGAAAGAAGTAGGGTAGGCAGAAGTTCTTGTCTTTTTTTTTTTTTTTATTCCTGTCAGCTTTATGTTTAATCTTTCTAGGAATATCCTTGGTTTACAATGCTTGTTTCTTTCAGGTGTATAGCAAAGAGTTTCATTATGCCTTTAAACATACCCATGATTTTCAATTTCTGTACCCTTCAGTTCAGTTGCTCACATGTCCGACACTTTGTGACCCCATGAACCACAGCACACCAGGCCTCCCTGTCCATCACCAACTCCCGGAGTTCATCCAAACCCATGTCCATCGAGTCGGTGATGCCATCCAACCATCGCATTCACTGTCCTCGCCTTCTCCTCCTGCCCTCAATCTTTCCCTGCATCAGGGTCTTTTCCAGTGAGTCAGCTCTTTGCATAAGGTGGCCAAAGTATTGGAGCTTCAGCTTCAACATCAGTCCTTCCAATGAACACCCAGGACTGATCTTTAGGATGGACTGGTTGGATCTCCTTGCAGTCCAAGGGACTCTCAAGAGTTTTCTCCAGCACCACAGTTCAAAAGCATCAATTCTTCAGTGCTCAGCTTTCTTCACAGTCCAACTCTCACATCCATACATGACCACTGTC
>NW_011495025.1:6669970-6678709 GCF_000754665.1 Bison bison bison | reverse complement strand
TATTGAGTGAGCACTTTAACAGTATCATCTTTCAGGATTTGAAATAGCTCAACTGGAATTCCATTACCTCCACTAGCTTTGTTCGTAGTGATGGTGTCTAAGGCCCAGTTGACTTCACATTCCAGGATTTCTGGCTCTAGGTCAGTGATAACACCATTGTGATTATCTGGGTCATGAAGATCTTTTTCGTACAGTTCTTCTGTGTATTCTTGCATTCTCTTCTTAATATCTTCTGCTTCTGTTAGGTCCATACCATTTCTGTCCTTTATCGAGCCCATCTTTGCATGAAATGTTCCCTTGGTATCTCTAATTTTCTTGAAGAGATCTCTAGTCTTTCCCAATTCTGTTGTTTTCCTCTATTTCTTTGCATTGATCGCTGAGGAAGGCTTTCTTATCTCTCCTTGCTATTCTTTGGAACTCTGCATTCAGATGCTTATATCTTTCCTTTTCTCCTTTGCTTTTCGCGTCTCTTCTTTTCACAGCTATTTGTAAGGCCTCCCCAGACAGCCATTTTTCTTTTTTGCATTTCTTTTCCATGGGGATGGTCTTGATCCCTGTCTCCTGAAATCCCTTAGATGTTACTAAATCCAGCTGAGTCGAATTCCCAGTGATAATTCAGAAGATTTTCTTATGATCTATTTTATACACACACAGAGAGATATCTATTAGTGTGTATAGGTATCAACCACCTTCTAATTTTTCTTTCCTTCACAGTTTTCCTGTTCAGAAACTCTGGCATCATTTTCTAACATCTCTGCATAGATTTCTCTGTTCTAAATTCATAGTTGGGTTTTTTGATTGCACCTTGAAGTGATATCACAGTCTGATTACCATTCTATGTCTCATTTACATTATTGACTTCCATCCACGGTGCTGAGAAAGGCCTTATTCTTTTTCAGGCCTAAGATTCAGTTGTCACTCTGTGGCACTTCTTCCTTATCCATTTGTCTGTCCACGGAACTTTGGGCCACTTCCGTATCGCAGCCGTTGTCAATGCTAAGCGCCGCGCGAAATGTTCAGGCGCCTGTGTCCTTTCCAGCGAAGGGAGGTTTCGGGATAGGGGTCCAGATGTGCGAATGCTGAAGATGTGATTGTGTATATTTTTTTTCCTAAGGATCTTCTGCATTCTTGTCCATGTGGTCCTTTACAATTTGCATTTCCATTTTTTGATAGCTTAGGAGGCTTCTTTTTTCCCCAATACTCACCCTGGCATTTGTTGTTCGTAAATATTTAAAGGAGAACCACTTTAGTGGTGTGAGGGGATACTTCCTTGTCATTTTAAGTGTCTTGGCTGCCACGTGTCCTGGGTTTATCTTGCCAATGTTTTATAATTTGCTACAATGTGAGTGGTATTTACCTCTTGAAATTGGCCCCCAAACCTTATCCTGATTTCAATTATTTTCGATTGTTCCCCTGGGACATTTTTGAATGGCAAGTGTCAGTTCCATCCCATAGGGCTTGGGAATATTGTGTGCTCAGATGCTGAGATGTCAGTGCTTCTGTTACCCGCAGCATCTGAAGGCGATATGGGTGCTTCCTTCAGAACTCTGGTTGAGGCTATGAGTTCAGAACTCATAGCCTCGGTGAAACTGGGCCTCCTGGGTTGTGACGCCACGTCAAACCAAAAGGCTCTAGGGCCTCTGTCTTCATCCTTCTTGGTCCTGACCCTTCACACGGGACTAATTTCAACTATGGCAAAATTGCTTTCTTGAGGGTTCTGTCATTTTTAGGCGAGGACTTTTAAAGGAGGCGGCTGGAGCAGGAATCTGCATCATTTGGAAACCAGAGAAGAGCTGGCTCTGTAAGCTGTTGCAGCGCAGAGCTGTTACCGTACTTGCAGTGCACTAGGCTGTGGTGCTTTTGCACTGAATCTTCTCACAAACATACCGAGTTATGAGAGACCGCGCAGGGAGAACTCACAGAGAAGTGACTCCCCGAGAACACGCTGAGCGCCTATTTTATTGGTAATTTATCTTTAATCTTTAAGAGCAGTAAAGCATGACAGAGACCAGAACTCAGGGATTAAGGAGACCTCCTCCTGGAGGTCCAGAGGTAACCACATGAGAGTTGTAAGGCAAGGTCTTTGAAGATAGAGGGGTTGGCTCTGCAGGCAGAACAGCATCTAACTAATGCTGACATGTCAGCCAGAACGTCTAACTTAAGGGTAGGGGAGAGCAAGCAAGAAACAGGGACTGAGTAAGGTTAAATTCCAGGATACCTTTCTGAGAAAACGGTAAAACATGGTTCCCACAGTTCCCCTCTTCTTGTTTCCTTTAGTGAATATTTCTGATCTGGTCAGAGGAACAGCGTTAGCATCGCCTCAGTGCGGGTGAGCCAAGAAAATGAGGCAATCAATGTCCTAATGAGAAATAAAACACAAAGCAAATTATGAGTAATAAGAAAGGGAAAAAAACAAGATTTTAGATTTAGGGAGGAGAACCAGTTCTTCGGGTTGAGCCATGTAGCTATATTTGAGAGGTTTTGAATAGTAACATCTGAAGAGTGTTGTTTTTGAAGGGACTGAATCTGTTGAAGGATGTGTTATAAATGTAGGACAGAGTCATTAAGTATAGCATCTGATTTTGGATCTAGTTGTTGATGCAAATTGTTCCAGGTTTCAGAATAATTATGAGCACAATAAGGTGGTAGGCACACATGAAAAAACACGCTGTCACAGTCTAATGTGATGGAGTCCAAAGGGCACGCTGATGCTCACCGAGCCATAGAACTGCAGCTACCAAAGCTGCAAGTCGAGATAAAATCATTTGTTCAATTTCTACTTGTTTAGTAAAGTCAGAAGTTATATTAGTCATAAGAGTCTGTACTTGGTTGGCAGTTTTTAAGGAAATAGGGCAGTGGCAGCAGTTGCTACAATAACAGCTGCTGTGGTAACAGCTGTTATGGAAACTATTAGAGCACCTAAAAAACGTTTTTTACACCATACTAGATTGGAAAGAGTTGAACAATTTGAGCTAAGGGAGAATCACCACACCAGGGTCTATCTAAAGTAGTAGGTATCCAAGTTTGGGCTTGTGTTTCAGAATAAAAATATATGAGTGATTAACTAAGAGGGAATAGTTATAACATGGAGTGAGAATGGTTACAGAAGGTGGAGTTAAGGAAAAATTAGAAAGGGTAAAGTTATAAGCAAGTGCAAAGATGTATGGTCTCTGGTGGTGCAGATATTAACATGGGCATTTATGTCTGTAGAGTGCCAAATGAAATGGCTATTGTTAAAGGTTGCAGGGCCTTGTAAAACCCATGAGAAAAAAGGAAAACCAAGAAGCCACATGAGGATCTTAGTAGGAGAGTATTGTAATGGTGCATATTTTAATCAAAGTACAGGTCCTGCAAATCTGGGATTCCATAAAGGATCAGATTTGTTATAGTACAAGGAAAGAGACCAATTCCAAATCATGCCAAGTTTTGTTACAATCTTGAACTAATAATCCTTGTGGACCCCAATCTTCTACAGTATGATTATCAATCAGGAGGAGCTGTATGGAAAAATTGATAGGTCGGCAGACGTGCCAGTTAAATCCATCAAACTGTCCCATATCAATCCAGGCTTGAGTACATAATGAGACTGATGCTTTAGGGTGAGACATTCCAGATGTTAAGTTTCGTGGGAAACCAGCAGTAAACACAAAGGTCTGATGTTTAATGTAATGGTAAGGATTTGAGATCCTGTTTTTTGAGGGGGTCTTATTATATTATTCACATACCACTGAGTGCTGGTATAAGCACATAGATGTGCATTTGTTGAATTAGTTATGCAGAAGGGTAGATGTGAACCATTAACAGTCCAAGGAAAATCTAATGTGTACATAGGTAAAAGAGATGGAGGAGAAAGCCATTCTCCCCCAGTAATGGTGGAGTCATTGTTAGAAAGAGGAATCTGGATCTTCCCATGTGACAACAGAGAATGAAACGGGGTTCGTTAACTGAGCCCAGTATGTGTAGTTATTGTTAGGTAGTGTATGAGCTGGAACCCTAGTGAAAAACAGAAGTAAAAAACTAACCCGAAACAGCCATATCTTGTGGGCAGTTAGCAGTTATAGTGGCTAGAGGGGAAAGCAACATTATTTTCAGGAGTAATAGGTGTGCCAGTATTAACAAGAACTATTTCAGCTCTTGAAGTAAGACATTTAACATCACCCCATGTAATGTCAGCGGCTTGTGGATGATTATTCCTCGGGCTTTTGGAAGAGGCAAGCCCGGAGGAGTCATCTGGGTGGTCAGTAGACGAAACTCTGTTAATGGATCCTGAAGTCCTTGGTGCCAACTCATGATAAGGTTTCACACAACAGGCAGGGATCCAGAGTGGACCTGATGACGACAAACAGCAGCATATCCCCTTCCCCATGTTAGTAATCTCACAGGTCCTTGACAAATAGGAGAGGGTGGTTGTTTAAAAAGTACCAGAGGGTATTTTTATGAATGTGGAGGAGCAAAATGTCTAGCATAGGCTGCTTGTGAAGAAGTATTGGAAATTGACAAGTGATTAGGAGTGAATAAGTAATATATAACCATTCCCTAGGAGGGGTTACTTCTTTCTTTTTCTGTTAATTTAAAAATAATTACAGTAGCCCATTTGCATGTTCAATAATGGCTTGTCCTGTAGGGTTGTGAGGAATACCTATGATGTGTTTAATATCCCATAGACAAAGAAATTGCAAAGCTTGTGAGATATACATGCTGGAGCATTATCCGTTTTAATGGTTTGAGGATGTCCTAGAATAGCAAAACATTCAAGAAGGTGAGCTTGCACAGAATGTGCTTGTTCTCCTTGCTGTGTGGTAGCTCATAAAATGGCTGAAAAAGTATCAGTAGTTACATGTACAAAGTGAAATGGTTTAAATGGAGGATAATGAGTCACATCCCTTTGCCATAACTCATTAGAAGAAAGACTTGAGGGTTCATGCCAGCTGCAGCGAGAGGAGTTAATAATTGACATGTGGGTCAGGTACAATATCTTTGGCTTCCTGTAGGGTTAGAGCAGATTGTTAACGGAGTGGAAGAATTGGTGTGATCGAAAGGTGTCAGTAAACAATGGATCCTATAAAGCCAAGAGATGTATCAGCTTGTTGATTCCCAAAAGTAAGAGCGCTGGGAAATTGTGGATATCCTCGAATACGAGCTATAAAAAAAAAAGATGTTGTCATTTAGTTAAGAGTTTGAACAGAAACAAAGGGAGAGTAATGATTTATCTATTGAAGCATTTAAAATAGAATCGGGCAATTGTTGAATGATATTAACAACATAAACGGAATCTGTTAAGAGATTAAAGGAAGTTTGCAAGAAGGTTTGTAAAGCAAGACAGGAGCTAATTCAGAATGTTGTGGGGAAGCGTGGGGGCTGGTAAAGATCTTTTTCCATCCTGAGGTTTCTTTCCAGGTTGCTATTTCTTGAGTTTGATTGCCATCTGCATAGAGGGTAAGCACATTAGGAATAGGATGTCTAGATATAATAGGATGTAAAGAAAAGGGCACTGATTGTAAAATAGAAATTCTTTTATCCATCAGATCACATCAGATCAGATCAGTCGCTCAGTCGTGTCCAACTCTTTGCGACCCCATGAATCGCAGCACACCAGGCCTCCCTGTCCATCACCAACTCCCGCAGTTCACTGAGACTCATGTCCATTGAGTCAGTGATGCCATCCAGCCATCTCATCCTCTGTCGTTCCCTTCTCCTCCTGCCCCCAATCCCTCCCAGCATCAGAGTCTTTTCCAATGAGTCAACTCTTCGCATGAGGTGGCCAAAGTACTGGAGTTTCAGTTTTAGCATCATTCCTTCCAAAGAAATCCCAGGGCTGATCTCCTTCAGAATGGACTGGTTGGATCTCCTTGCAGTCCAAGGGACTCTCAAGAGTCTTCTCCAACACCACAATTCAAAAGCATCAATTCTTCAGCACTCATCCTCCTTCACAGTCCAACTCTCACATCCATACATGACCACAGGAAAAATCACAGCCTTGACTAGACGAAACTTTGTTGGCAAAGTAATGTCTCTGCTTTTGCATATGCTATTTAGGTTGGTCATAACTTTCCTTCCAAGGAGTAAGCATCTTTTAATTTCATGGGTGCAGTCACCATCTGTAGTGATTTTGGAGCCCAGAAAAATAAAGTCTGACACTGTTTCCACTGTTTCCCTATCTATTTCCCATGAAGTGGTGGGACCGGATGCCATGATCTTCGTTTTCTGAATATTGAGCTTTAAGCCAACTTTTTCACTCTCCACTTTCACTTTCATCAAAAGACTCTTTAGTTCTTTTCAATTTCTGCCATAAGGGTGGTGTCATCTGCATATCTGAGGGTATTGATATTTCTCCCGGCAATCTTGATTGGAATCTTGATTCCAGCTTGTGCTTCATCCAGCCCTGCATTTTGCATGATGTGCTCTGCATGTAAGTTAAATAAGCAGCATGACGATATACAGCCTTGACGTACTCCTTTCCCAATTTGGAACCAGTCTGTTGTTCCATGTCCAGTTCTAACTGTTACTTCTTGACCTGCATACAGATTTCTCACAAGTCAGGTAAGGTGATCTGATATTCCTATCTCTTTAAGAATTTTCCACAGTTTGTTGTGATCCACACAGTCAAAGGCTTTGGTGTAGTCAATCTGAGCATTAATTGCTCTTAAGTCATGAATTAAACACTATTTTCCTGATTTTTTTGGGGGGTGGATAATAAAGATGGAAGTATTCCTTGGGCTCATGGAAGGCTCTGTATGTCCTGCATCTAACTGTTCTTTAACTAACTGTTCTATATGCCCAATTTTTTTCTTTAGTCATGGGCCACTGCTCTATCCATATGGGGGTGGAGGCCATCAGTCCAGATAATTTGTAATGGTGGTATAATAGCAGCAGCTCTTAGGGTAAGCTTGTTTGTAGTTTTAATTGATATTGTCATAATATATCTTGTCCACATAAAGCTGTAGGAGTATTCATGACATAAGGACAGATAATAGCTACATGGCCTTCTTGATCTTTACACATTTTTGGAAAGATACTATGATAAGCTGCTTGGACTTCCCCGACACCTAACATTTGTCCATGGGCCTTTTTTAAAGGCCAGTGGGAGGGCCATTCCTATTTTGTGATGATAGTTACATCAGTTCCTGCATCTATTAAACCCTTGAAAGAAAGGTCTTGAATTTTTAGAGTTAATGTGGGGGGGTTAAAGACAATTAGCATAGTCCAGTAAGCCACATTCATAGATTTAAAACCTCCTTTCCTAATTTATTTCTCTGCTCAGGGCTCAAAATAAGGCAAGAATCATAATTTTGCAAGTTTTATCCCTTTCTCTGTCTGATAAATATGTGAGAGAGCCATAATTTGAATATTGACTAATAAATTTAATAATCAGAATCAATTACCCCTGGTAAAATATGAATACCTTTCATAGTTATGCTGGAGAGTCTAAAATAATTCCAACTATACCTTTAGGTAAAGGGCCATAAACTTCTGGAGGAATGTGTTTAACTTCATTGATAATATCAAAAGTACAACTTTCAGTTATAACAAGGTCCAATCCTTCATGCCGGTTGTGGCGGCATTTAAATCTGAGATTAGTTTTCGTTTGGGGCCATTTTGGTGTTCAGAAAGGGATTGTTGGGATTCCATTCTGTGGCATTCACGTTCCAAGTAAGGTTTTTGTTTCTCCCCTGTTCTTGTTGCCCTGCCAGGGTTGGCCCCACTGGTACTTTCATGACAAAGGCTGTCCCTTATTATCTAACTTGGAACTGCACTGATTAGCGCAAAGGAAGCCCTTACTGCAAGGAGGACATTTTTGAGCAAGTCTCTTTTGACCAGAATGGTAGTTTTTTTGGCTTAGGTCCAGGTTTGCCACAATTAAAACATTTTTGCGGAATTAATGCAGTGGCTAGCATAGCAGTTTTCTGGGATTCTGATCGTATATTTTGACTTGCTTTTATCATTTCTGCTACATTAGTTGTTGGCAAATTACAAATGAGCTGCAAGCCTTGTTTACAATCTTCATTTGCATTCTCATAAGCTAATTGCAGTGTTAATACATTCCAAGCCTCCAAATTTTCAATTTGTTGGTCAATAGCATTTTGTAATTTTTCTACAAAGCTCATGTAAGGTTCATTTCCTCCTTGCCTTATAGTAGAAAAGGATCCCTGTGGGACGGTAAAATTGGGTAGACGAAGCCAAGGTTTATGAGCAGCTTTGGAGACTTGCATAAAAGTTCGAGCATCCATGTCAGTTTGAGTAACCACAGTCATGTATTGTCTTTCTCCCATGAGCATATCTTTATCAACAGGGATGCTGTTTTGAAGATTATTTAAAGCAAGAGTAGGACAATAATCTCTATATTCTTGTGACCATAAGGAGTATTGAGCAGTAGGTAAAACCAATTTTACAAGCGCCTTCCAATTCCAGGGAATCATTTGATATCCACCACCTATATACTGTCTATAATCCCTTTAGTAAATGAACTAGAGATGTCATTGTCATGAATACTGACTTTCAGTTCCTTACAAATAGAGAAGGAAGCAATTCGTGATGAGACATTTGCCCTGCCGTGAAAAGGACAGTGAAGGCATCAAGAGTCCCTTCTTTCTCTCAGTTCAGTCGCTCAGTCATGTCTGACTCTTTGCGACCCCATGGACTGCAGCACGCCAGGCCTCCCTGTCCATCACCAACCCCTGGAGCTTACTCAAACTCATGTCCATTGAGTCAGTGATGCCATCCAACCATCTCATCCTCTGT
>NW_011495025.1:6667759-6669870 GCF_000754665.1 Bison bison bison | reverse complement strand
TTGCTTCCTGACCTGCATACAAATTTCTCAAGAGGCAGATCAGGTGTTCTGGTATTCCCATCTCTTTCAGAATTTTCCACAGTTTATTGTGATCCACACAGTCACAGGTTTTGGCATAGTCAATAAAGCAGAAGTAGATGTTTTTCTGGAACTCTCTTACTTTTTCCATGATCCAGCAGATGTTGGCAATTTGATCTCTGGTTCCTCTGCCCCTGTAAAATGTGATATGGCAATTTGAAATTGTTCATTAGTTTGATATGATGATTCCACATTTTCTTTAGATAATCCCATATAAATTGTGGATCTGAGCCAGTAAAACAATGGAGGCATAAGCATCCTTGCTGTAACAGATGTAGTCTCACCTGCAGATAAGGAAGAATATGGTATTTTGGTTGATTAGAATAATATTGCCATCAATGATTTTTATCTCTCTAGGTAAGATTTGGGCAAGTATTGCTGTAGGAGTATGTTCTGTAGAAAGAAGGATCAGTGAAAAAGAATGTGAAGGAACATACCTGTCAAGAAAATGTTTAGTAGTGTTGATTTGTTGTAATAAAGCATAATGTTAAGAAAAACAGCAGGGAGGGTTTTATTACAGGGTTTCATTTCCCTGTAATAATTGAAAAAAAGGAAGCATTGCATATGTTGGGATGGCTAAACTAGGTCATATCCAATTTAAGTGATCCAAGAATTGCTGTAAAAAATGAAGTGTTAATGATTCTGTAACCTTGAAAGAAAATTGTAAAAGAGTAATTGTTTTCTGTAAAATTTGAAAGCCAAGGTATTTCCATGGGGGCATGTGTTGGATTTTCTCTGCAGTTATTATTCACCCCTGTGAATTCAAATATGTCTGTAATGAAGAGAGAATTTCTGTTAATTTTTGTGGCTAAGAGTGAGCCAAAAGAATATCATCAAATAATAAATATAGGCATCAGGAAATTGTTGTCATAATGGCTACAGAGTTAGATCTACAAATCTTTGACACATGGTGGGGCTATTCATACCTTGAGGCAAGTATTTCCATTGATATTGTTGTAAAGGATGATAATTATTTATATCAGGAACTAAAAATACAAATTTCTGTTTATCTTCAGGATGTAAGGGTATGGTAAAAAAGCAGTCCTTAAGATTTATAATTATTAAGTGTGTCATCTGGAATTAGAGAGGGGCTTAGAATACCTGGTTGTGATGAACCCACTGATTGCATCTGAACATTACAGTTAGTTTAGTTCAGTCTCTCAGTTGTGTCTGACTCTTTGTGACCCCATGGACTGTAGCACACCAGGCTTCCCTGTCCATCACTGACTCCCAAAACTTACTCAAACTCATGTCCATTGAGTTGGTGATGCCATCCAATTATCTCATCCTCTGTCACCCCCTTTTCCTTCTGCCTTCAATCTTTCCCAGCATCAGGGTCTTTTCCAATAGGTCAGTTCTTTGCATCAGGTGGCCAAAGTACTGCAGCTTCAGCATCAGTCCTTCCAATGAATATTCAGGAATGATTTCCTTTATGATGGACTGGTTTGATCTCCTTGCTGTCCAAGGGACTCTCAAGAGTCTTCTCCAAAACCATAGTTCAAAAGCACCAATTCTTCAAAGCTCAGCTTTATGGTCCAACTCTCACATTCATACATGACTACTGGAAAAACTATAGTTTTGACTAGACAGACCTTTGTTGGCAAAGTAATGTCTCTGCTTTTTAATATTCTATCTAGGTGTGTCATAGCTTTTCCTCCAAGGAACAAGCACCTTTTAATTTCATGGCTGCAGTCACCATCTGCAGTGATTTTGGAGCCCAAGAAAATAAAGTTGCTCACTGTTTCCATTGTTTCCCCATCTTTGCTATGAAGTGATGGGACCAGATGCCATGATCTAAGTTTTTTGAATGTTGAGTTTTAAGCCAGGTTTTTTCACTCTCCTCTTTCACATTCATCAAGAGGCTCTTTAGTTCTTCTTCACTTTCTGCCATAAGGGTAGTGTCAGCTGCATATCTGAGGTTATTGATATTTCTCCCAGCAATCTTGATTCCAGTTTGTGTTTCATCCAGCCTGGCATTTTGCATGATGTACTTTGCATAAAAGTTAAATAAGCAGGATGACAATATACAGCCT
>NW_011495025.1:6666355-6667572 GCF_000754665.1 Bison bison bison | reverse complement strand
GTCCATCACCAACCCCTGGAGCTTACTCAAACTCATGTCCATTGAGTCAGTGATGCCATCGAACCATCTCATCCTCTGTCGTCCCCTTCTCCTCCTGCCCTCAATCTTTCCCTGCATCAGGATCGTTTCAAATGAGTCAGTTCTTTGCATCAGGTGGCCAAAGTATTGGAGTTTCAGCTTCACCATCAGTCCTTCCAATGAATATTCAGGACTGATCTCCATTAGGATAGACTGGTTGAATCTCCTTGCAGTCCAAGGGACTCTCAAGAGTCTTCTCTAGCACCACAGTTCAAAAGCATCAATTCTTTGGCACTCAGCTTTCCTTATAGTCCAACTCTCACATCCATACATGACTACTGGAAAAACCATAGCTTTGACTAGACAGACCTTTGTTGGCAAAGTAATGTCTTTGCTTTTCAATATGCTGTCTAGGTTGGCCATAGCTTTTCTTCCAAGGAGCAAGTGTCTTTTAATTTCATGGTTGCAGTCACCGTCTGCAATGATTTTGGAGCCCAAAAAGATAAAGTGTGTCACTGTTTCCACTGTTTCCCCATCTATTTGCCATAAAGTGATGGGGCCAGATGCCATGATCTTAGTTTTCCGAATGTTGAGTTTTAAGCCAACTTTTTCATTCTCCTCTTTCACTTTCATCAAGAGGCTCTTTAGTTCTTCTTCACTTTCTGCCATAAGGGTAGTGTCAGCTGCATATCTGAGGTTATTGATATTTCTCCCAGCAATCTTGATTCCAGTTTGTGTTTCATCCAGCCTGGCATTTTGCATGAGGTACTTTGCATAAAAGTTAAATAAGCAGGATGACAATATACAGCCTTGACATACTGCTTTCCATATTTGGAACCAGTCCATTGTTCCATGTCCGGTTCTAACTGTTGCTTCTTGACCTGCATACAGATTTCTCAGGAGGCAGGTCAGGTGGTATGGTATTCCCATCTCTTGAAGAATTTTCCACAGTTTGTTGTGATCCACACAGTCAAAGGCTTTGGCATAGTCCATAAAGCAGAAGTAGATGTTTTTCTGGAACTCTCTCGCTCTTTGGATGATCCAATGGATGTTGGCAATTTGATCTGTGGTTCTTCTGCCTTTTCTAAATCTAGTTTGAACATCTGAAAGTTCACAGTTCACATACTATTGAAGCCTGGCTTGGAGAATTTTGAGCATTACTTTGCTAGTGTGTGAGATGAGTGCAATTGTGCAGTATT
>NW_011495025.1:6657699-6666255 GCF_000754665.1 Bison bison bison | reverse complement strand
AAGCTCTATACAGTCAGCAAAAACAAGACCGGGAGCTGACTGTGGCTCAGATCATGAACTCCTTATTGCCAAATTCAGACTTAAATTGAAGAAACTATGGTAAACCACTAGACCATTTAGGCCTTACAAACAGCTATGAAAAGAAGAGAAGCAAAAGGCAAAGGAGAAAAGGAAAGATACACCCATTTGAATGCAGAGTTCCAAAGAATAGCAAGGAAGCCTTCCTCAATGATCAATGCAAAGAAACAGAGGAAAACAATAGAATGGGAAAGACTAGAAATCTCTTCCAAAAAATTAGAGATACCAAGGGAACTTTTCATGCAAAGATGGGCACAATAAAGGAAGGAAATGGTATGGACCTAACAGAAGCAGAATATATTAAGAAGAGGTGGCAAGAATACACAGAAGAACTATACAAAAAATATCTTCATGACCAAGATAATCACGATGGTGTGCTCACTCACTCAGAGCCAGACATCCTGAAATCCAAAGTGAGGTGGGCCTTAGGAAGCATCGCCAGGAACAAAGCTTCTTTCTCTACACCTTCTCTAACCATGCTGTTTACCTTAGAACATTGAAAATGTTAGGAAGTGAGTGAACAAGTCCTTGGGTAAATTCATGAGCTGGTAAAGTAGTCTTTGTTGACTTTATACTTCTGAGTTTAGACATAACAGGAGGAGGCCGGGGAGGTGCCTCCGCCGGAGGAATAAGATCAGCCCAAGGAGTTTCTCGCTCTTCCACGGCAGAAACGGCAATATGACATAAATTCTAAGTATTTAGATGCCATACATTAACAATACCTACACCATTTCTTAACCAACGACTTCCTCGTTACCAATCAGACACTTTCAAAGACCCTTCTCGTGGATACCAAGGACAGTGAGTATAAATCACCGTAACAAGTGAAGCCCGAATCAGAAACCTTAGACTCAGCGGCGCAAGCAGAAAAGAAAGCTGACCCTTATGCGCAAGCTGTTGAGGAGAAAGAGAGTTACATGTAAGAGAAAGCGAAAGCACCGCCTGTCTAGAAGACTTCGGTTCATCGCTAGCCTTACAGGCCATAGTTCCTACCTGGATGAGCAGACATCCTTTTCCCTTGCTCGGGCTTGAGGAGGGGATGTGAAGCAAACTTTCAGGAGGTCCCTGTTTCGGTGCCAATTGCAGCAGTTTCGCACTGATTAATTCTCGAAACACACAGGAGTATGAGAGAGAGCACGGGGAGAGCTCCCGGAGACGCACAACTCCCCGAGAACAGCTCAGCGCCTATTTCATTGGTAACTTATCTTGTAATCTTTAAGAGCAGTAAAACAAGACAGAGACCAGAATTCAGGGATTAGGGAGGCTTCCTTCTGGAGGTTCGGAGGTAACCACATGAGAGTTGTAAATAAAGGTCTTTGAAGGAAAAGGGGTTTGTTCTGCGTGCAGAACAGCATCAAACTAATGCTGACTTGTCAGCCAGAACGTCTAACTTAAGGGTAGGGGAGAGCAAGCAAGAAGATGGAATGAGTAAGATTAAATTCCAGGAGTCATTTCTGAGAAAGCAGTAAAACATGGTTCCCACACTAGGCTTGTTTTTGCTTCTTTGGGCCGGCCTGGTTCTGGAGACTGTGGTTCCACACTAGCAGACAAGTCACCGCTGTGGCAAATGAAGCTTGTGTGCCTGGGCAACCTCCCCGGCCTCCTGAGCCCCAGGATATTCCAGCTTCGAGGCTCAAGCGTGCTAGGGCTGCAAGGATGTGACACTAGCCAGGGAAAGGAAGCCAGATAAAAATACAACAGGCAGTTTTCCCCCTCTGTATTTTACTGTCTCTTTCTCTAGGAGTGTCGCTGACTTCCAATGTTTTGTTGTTTTCAAATGATCTCAAAAGTGATTCAGTTATACATCTACGCATACCCATTATTTTCAGCTTTGGTTTTCATAGGCTTTATGGAAGCAAGTTGAGTATAATTTCTTCTGATACAGAGTAGGGTTATGTTTGGAGAAGGCGATGGCACCCCACTCCAGTACTCTTGCCTGGAAAATCCCATGGATGGAGGAGCCTGGTAGGCTGCAGTCCATGGGGTCGCGAAGAGTTGGACACGACAGAGCGACTTCACTTTCCCTTTTCACTTTCATGCATTGGAGAAGGAAATGGCAACCCACTCCAGTGTTCTTGCCTGGAGAATCCCAGGGACGGGGGAGCCTGGTGGGCTGCCGTCTATGGGGTCGCATAGAGTCAGACACGACTGAAGTGACTTAACAGCAGCAGCAGCAGCAGGGTTATGTTGGTGACCTATTCAATTTATATGTGTGTGTGTATAGGTTTCAGCCACTCAGAATTTATCTTCTCCCTCCCTTCCTTTTTAATAACACTTAGTATGCCTTCTAAAGTCTGTTTCTCATTTGTGAATTGCTACATACAATCCACCTCCAAGTGATATCACATGACACTTGACTTTATCCGATATATGTACTTCCTTTACTTCCGTCCATGTTGCTGAGAAAGGTTTTTCATTATGCTTCTTTATGACTAAGTTTACCTTCTCTCTCTGGAGCAGGTCTTCCTTATCCTTTCATCGGTCCATGAACATTTTGGCCTCTTCATTATCTTGAGTTTTGTCAGTATTAGGTGCTCTGGGGAATGTTGAGATGCCTGTGTCTTCTCCAATGGAGGAGGTTTCTTCTGCATATAGGGCCTGGCATGGGTGTGCCTGATGATCTGATTGCTTTATTTTTATTCATAGTTTCCCAAGTAACCTCAGCACCTATGTCCAGGTAGTTCTTTACATTTTTCATTGCCACGAACACCTCAGGAACTTTTCCTTTACTCAGCACCCACTACAGCCGTTATGGTTCATAAAAGTAATATCAATAACCCCTCCCTCCCTCTGGTGTGAGGTGACACCTCCTTGCCGTTTGAGTCTCTTGTCTCAAATCATGAACGATGGAGACCAGGCTCTGGGGGTGTTTTTCTTTCCTGCTTGATTGTAAACCGTGTGACTCAGGTTTCCCTCTTGAAATTGGCCTAAATTGGCATCGATTGCAGTTCTCTTTAGAGTACCTTTCCCAGCCTATTTCCTGAGCGCGGGTGTCATTGACAGCCCCCAGGCCTTCTGAACATTCCTTGTCCTGCAGCAGAGATTTCAGTGTTGCTGTTATGAGATGTGTCCACAAGGTGGCAGCACTTCTACATTTCCTCACTCTTTAATGAAGCCGACGGAGCCTTAGTGAAACTGGCCTTCCTGAGTTGTCATTTGGAATGCCATGTGCCAGAGAAAAGCCCAAGGGCTTCTGTCATCTGACTTCTTCCCCCTGACACTTCACTCGCGACAAATGTCGACCCCTTCCAAATTGCTGTGTTTGAGGCAGCTGTCATTTTTAGGGTAGGGCTTCGAGCCTGGAAAATCCCATGGACAGAGGAACCTGGCAGGCTACAGTCCATGGGGTCGCAGAGTTGGACACGACTTAGCGACTTCACTTCACTTTGAGAAAGGCAGGGCTTTGAGCAGGTAACTGCAGTAGAGATCCACATTAGCTGGAGACCAGCTGGCTTTTCAAAGCTCTTCCAGCACAGGGACTTGACCAAACTTGGGGTACACTAGGCTGGAATTTGCTCTTGGGGGATGGCCTGCATGTGGAGAATGTGATCCCAGGCAGGTTGGACTGGGAAGAACAGGTGCAAAGGGGGCTCGTGTTCTGGGGACACTTCCTGGCTCCCTGAGCCCTTGGGCATCCCAGCCTTGAAACCAAGCCTAGTCAGCCTGCAGAGACTTAATATTAGCCCTGGAAAAGGTGGCTAGAAAGAAGTAGGGTGGGCAATGGTGGTTTCCTTTTTTTTTTTTTGTTCCCCTGTTAACATTTAATTTTTCTAGGAATATCCTTTGTTTACAATGCTTGTTTCTTTCAGATGTACAGTAAGGAGTTTCATCATGCCTCTAAACATACCTATTCTTTTCAGCTTCTGCACCCATATATGTTATTAAAGCCAGCTGAGTTGAATTTTTTCTTGATTTATTTTATACACACACACACACAGGTGTCTATTAATGTACAGGTTTCAACCACCTTCTAATTTATCTTTCCTTCACTCCTTTCTTCTTGGGAAACCCTGGCTTCATTTTCTCACCTCTCTGCACTGGTTTTTGTGTTCTAAATTCATTGATAAGTTTTCTGATTCCACCTTTAAGTGATATCACAGACTGATTGCTATTCTCTGTCTCATTTACTGAGTTCCATCCACGGTGCTGAGAAAGGCCTTTTTAAATTCTTATTCATTTCTAAGATTCGGTTGTCTCTCTGTGGCACTTCTTATACATTTGTCTGTCCATGAAAATTTGGGCCACGTCCATATCATGGCTGTTATTAACAGTAACTGCTGTTTGTGGTGTAATCATCAGCTCTGGAATTAAAGAAAAAAATGTGATTTCATGTAATTAAGATGAAGAACTGTAGAGAAAAAAGTTTGTCCTTTCCTCCTTCTTGAGAGCCCCAGACCCCTTTCTCCTTCTCTGGGACCCTGGACGACTTATCAGCCTACCTAAGAATTTGACTCTCTCACTATCTTTCCTGTTTGATTGTAAATGGTTTGTGTCATGTTTCCCTCTTGAAATTGGCCTCTGAAAACTCGTTTTTATTTCAGATCTCTTTGCAGTACCTTTCCCAGCCTATTTCCTGAGTGCTGGTGTCATGGACAGCCCCCAAGCCTTCTGAATATTCCTTGCCCTGCAGCAGAGGTTTCAGTGTTGCTGTAATGAGATGTGTCCACAAGGTGGCAGCACTCCACATTCCCCACTCTCTCTAATGGAGCCGAAGGAGCCTTAGTGAAACTGGCCTTCCTGAGTTGTCATTTGGAATGCCATGTGCCAGAGGAAAGCCCAAGGGCTTCTGTCGTCTGACTTCTTCCCACCAACACTTCACTTGCGACAAATGTTGACCCCTGAAAAACCACTGTCTTTGAGGCAGCTGTCATTGTTAGGCGAGGACTTTGAAACAGGCAATTGGCATAGGAATACGCATCAGCTGGAGACCTGGAGCCCAGCTGGATTTTCAAAGCTCTTCCTGCACACCGGCTTGACGATATTTGAGATGCTCTAGGCTTGAATTTGTTCTTGGGGGATGGCATCCTTGTGGAGACTGTGGTCCCAGGCAGATTGGACTGGGCAACACGGGTACAAAAGTAGCTCGTGTTCTGGAGACACCTCCCTGGCTCCCTGAGCCCCAGCACATCCCTGCCTTGAGACCAAGCCTAGTCAGCCTGCAGAGATTGATGTTAGCCCAGGAAAAGGAGGCTAGAAAGCAGTAGAGAAGGCAGTGGTTGTTTTGTTTGTTCTTTTTCAGTAAGTGTTAATTTTTTTAAGGGATATCCTTGGTTTACAATGCTTGTGTCTTTCAGATGTATAGTAATGAGTTTTGCTATGCCTCTAAATGTACCTATTATTTTCAGCTTCTGTACCCATGGACATTATTAAAGCCTGCTGATCAAATTCCCCGTGATAATTCAGGTCTTCTTGTTGACCTATTTTATACACACACACACACACACACACACACATACACGTGTCTATTAGTGTGTATAGGTTTCAACCACTTTCTAATTTATCTTTCCTTCACACCTTTCTTTTCTGGAAACCCTGGCTTCCTTTTTTAATGTCTCTGGGTTGATTTCTCTGTTTTAATTTTATTCATAAGATGAGTTTTCCGATTCTACCTCTAAGTGATATCACAGGCTGATTCCCATTCTCTGTCTCATTTACTTTATCGACTTCCATCCATGGTGCTGAGAAAGGCCTTATTGTCTTCTATTCCATGGCTTTCTCTGTGGTTTCTAGGTGGCACTTCCTCATCCATTCGTCTGTCCATGGAAATTTGGGCCACATCTGTGTCCGGCTGTTGTCAGTAGTAAGTGTTGTGGTCCGGGGTGTCTGTCCTTTCCAGTGAAGGATGTTTCGGGATAGGGGTCCAGCTGTGAGGATGCCTGAAGATGTGATTGCTGTATATCTTGTTTCCCAAGGATCTTCCATACTCTCCTCCATGTGGTCCTTTACACTTTGAATTTCCATGTATGACAGCTTCAGAGGCTTCTTTTTTCCCTGATGCCCACTCTGGCATTTATTGTTCGTAAATATTTAAGGACAAAAACTGTGTGTGGTGTGAGGGGATACCCCCTTGCCATCTTAAGTGTCTTGCCTCTAATCATTAGCAATGTAGGCCACCGTGTCCTGGGTTTATCTTGTCAATATTTTATAATGTGTTACACTGTGAGTGATATTTACCTCTAGAAATTGGCCCCCAAAACTCATCCTGATTTCAAATATTGATGGCTCCCCCAGGACATTTTTGGATGTGAGGTGTTGATTGCATCCCCTAGGCGGGGACTATTTTGTGCCCAGATGCTGAGATGTCAGTGCTTCTGTGACCCAGGCATCTCAAGGCCTTATGGCTGCTTCCTTCAGAACTCTGGTTGAGGGGCTACCACAGCCTCGGTGAAACTGGCCCTCCTGGATTGTGATTTGGAATGCCACGCGTCACCAAAAGGCCCTAGGGCTTCTGTTTTCATCGTTTTTGGCTGTGACTTTTCACGCAAGACAAATTTAACTGTTGCAAAATCGCTTTTGTGAGGGTTCTGTTTTTAGGCAAGGCCTTTTAAAGAGGATGCTGGAGCAGGAATCCACATCACTTGGAAACCAGGACAACAGCTGGTTCTCTAAGCTCTTCCAGCTCAGAGGTTGTACCATACTTGGGATGCACTGTTGCTGCTGCTAAGTTGCTTCAGTTGTGTCCGACTCTGTGCGACCCCATAGACAGCAGCCCACCAGGTTCCTCCATCCATGGGATTTTCTAGGCAAGAGTACTGGAGTGGCTTGCCATTGCCTTCTCCGTTGGGATGCACTAGGCTTGCTTTTGCTTCTGGTGGGGTGTCCTGCCTCTGGAGGCTGTGGTTCCACCCTAGGGGACCAGGCGTTACCATTGCAAATGGGGCTCATGTGCCTGGACAACCTCCCTTCCCTCCTGAGCCCCAATATATTCCAGCATTGAGACGTCTCAGGCTGCATGGATGTGACACCAGCCTGGGAAAAGGAAATCAGAGAAGACTGCAGTAGGCAAAATTTCCCCTCTGTATTTTACTGTCTCTTTTTCTAGGAGTATCACTGATTTCCAAGGTTTTGTTGGTTTCAGATGATCTCAAAAGTGATTCTGTTATTCATCTACATAATCCCATTATTTTCAGCTTCAGTTTTTAGAGACTTTATCAAGCAAATTGAGTATAATTTCCTGCGATACAGAGTCTGTGTTGGTGACCTAGTCTATATATGTGTGTGTGTTCAAGTTTCAGCCACTCGGAATTTACCTTCTCCTCCCACCTTTCCTCTTTAATAAGACTGAGTATGTCTTCTAAAATCTGCTTCTCAGTTGTGAATTGCTACATAAAATCCACCTCCAAGTGATATTACATGACACTTGCCTTTATCTGTCCGTCAAACGTGCATTCCTTCCTTCCGTCCATGTTGCTGAGAAAGGTTTCTTGGTTATGCTTCTTCGTGGCTAAGTTTACCTTGTCTCTCTGGAGCAGGTCTTCCTTATCCTTTCATTGGTCCATGGACATTTTGGTCTCTTCATTGTCTTGACTTTGTCAATATTGAGTGATGTGGAGAATGTTGGGGTGCCTGTGTTTTCTCCAATGGAGGAGGTTTCCTTCGCATAGAGGGCCTGCCATAGGTGGGCCTGATGATATGAATGCTTTTTCTTCATAGTTGCCCAAGGAACTTTGGCACATTTGTCCAGGTAGCTCTTTACATTTTTCATTGCCATGGACAGCTTAGGAACTTTTCCTTTACCCGGCAGTCACTCCAGCAGTTACGGTTCAAAAAAGTGATATCGATAGCCCCTCCCTCTGACTGGTGTGAGGCGACACCTCCTCGTCGTTTCAGCCCCTTGTCTCTGATCATTAACAATGTAGACCAGGCTCTTGGGGGTGTCTTTTTCCCTGTTTGATTGTTAACGGTGTGTGTCATGTTTCCCTCTTGAAACTGGCCTTTGAAAACGCGTTTGGATTTTAGATCTCTCTGCAGAAACTTTCCCAGCTTATTTCCTGAGTGTTGTCATGGACAGCCCCAGGCCTTCTGAATATTCCTTGCCCTGCAGCAGAGGTTTCAGTGTTGCTGTTATGAGATGTGTCCACAAGGCGGCAGCACTTCCACATTCCCCACTCTAATGGGGCCAAAGGAGTTTAGTGAAACTTGCCTGCCTGAGTTGCAATTCGGAATGCTATTGGCCAGAAAAAGCCCAAGGGCTTCTGTTGTCTGACTTCATCCCCCTGATACTTCACTCACAACAAATGTTGGCCCCTGCAAAATCTCTGTGTTTGAGGCAGCTGTCGTTTTTAGGGGAGGGCTTTGAAACAGACAGCTGGTGTGGGGATCCGCATCAGCTGGAGACCCGCTGGCTTTTCAAAGCTCTTCAACCACAGGGGCTTGACCATACCTGGGATGCACTAGGCTTGAATTTGCTCTTGGGGGTTGGTCTGCATGTGGACACTGTGGTCCCAGGCAGATTGGACTGGGCAACACGGGTACAAA
>NW_011495025.1:6646652-6657507 GCF_000754665.1 Bison bison bison | reverse complement strand
CTTTTTTTTTTTTTTACAATGCTTGTTTCTTTCAGATGTACAATAAGGAATTTTGTTATACTTTTAAACATACCCATTATTTTCAGTTTCAGTACCCATAGACGTTATTAAAGCCGGCTGAGTTGAATTTCCCATGGTAATTCAGTAGGTTTTCTTGATGATCTATTTTATACACACACACTCATATATAGGTATCTATTAGTGTGTATAGGTTTCAACCACCTTCTAATTTTTCTTTCCTTCACACCTTTCTCCTTTGGAAACCCTGGCTTCTTTTTCTAATGTCTGAGTTGATTTCTCTGTTCTAAATTCATTCTTAAGATGAATATTTCACCTCTAAGTGATATCACAGGCTGATTGCCATTCTGTCTCATTTACTTTCCTGACTTCCGTCCATGGTGCTGAGAAAGGCCTTATTTTAATTCTTTATTGCTAAGTTTTGTCTGTCTAGAGCAGGTCTTCCTTATCCATTCATCTGTCCGTGGACAATTTGGCCTCCTCATTGTCTGGACTATTGTCAATCTTGGGTGCTCTGGGGAATGTCGGGGTGCCGTATCTTTTCGAATGGAGGTTTCCTCTGCATAGAGGGCCTGGCATAGGTTGCCTGATGATCTGAATGCTCTAATTGTGTTCATCGTTTCCCCAGGAGCCTTGGTACCTTTGTCCAGATACTTCTGTACATTTTTCATTGCCATGGACAGCTTAGGAACTTTTCCTTTACCCGGCACCCACTCCAGCAGTTACGGTTCATAAAAGTGATACCGATAACTCTGTCTGACTGGCGTGAGATGAGACCTCCTTCCCTTTCAGTCCCTTGTCTGTCTCTAATCATTAACAATGTAGACCAGGATCTGGGGATAGGGGTTGTTTTTCTTTCCTGTTTGATTGTAAGCGGTGTGAGTCATGTTTACCTCTTGAAATTGACCTCTGCAAAACTTGTATTGATTTCAGCTCTCTTGGTATTAGGTTTCCAGGCCTATTTTCTGAGGGCTGGTGTCCTTGACAACCCCCAGGCCTTCTGAATATTCCTTGCCCTGCTGCAGAGGTTTCACGGTTGCTGTTATGAGATGTGTCCACAAGGTGGCAGCAGTGCTGCTCTCCCCCTCCCCGCCCCGACTCTTTTAAGGGGCCAAAGGAGCCTGAATGAAACTTGCCTTTCTGAGATACAATTTGGAATACCATGTGTCAGAAGAAAGCCCAAGGGCTTCTGGAGTCTGACTTCTTCCCCCTGAGGCTTCAGTCCTGTCTGTTGTAAATAGTAAGCGCTGTGGACTTTTCGGTGCCTGTGTACTTTCCAGGGAAGGGTTTTTTCTTGACTGTGGTCTGAATGTGTGACGATGTGATTGCCCTGTGGTTTGTTTCCTAAGGCTCCGTCATAGTGGTCCCTGACAATTGGACTGGGCAGTACAGGTCCAAATGGGGTCGTGTTCTGGGGACACCTCCCTGGCTCCTGAGTCCCAGGACAATCCAGCCTTGAGTCCAAGCTTGGTCTGCCTGCAGGTATGTGAAACCGGCCTGGGAAAAGAAGTCAATGCAGCTAGTGTAGGTACTGTTTTTTAATTCTTTGTGTTCCTTAATTTTTCTTACTGTATTATTTATAATTATTTTTCCATTCTTTAGTATTTGGTTCTGTTATATACCTACACATAATTGTTTTTCATCTTTTGTTCTCTTTGAGATGATTAAAGCCTGTTTGTAAAATTCCCTTTGCTACACATTGCGTCTTCACTGATGATCTATTTTACATATATGTGGTCCCCACCTTCTAATTTTTCCTCTTTCCACATTGTTTTCTGTTTGGCCTTTTTGTTGTTAATCCTTTGAATTTACTTCTTTTATTTTTTTTTTAATTTTTATTTTTAAACTTTACATAATTGTATTAGCTTTGCCAAATATTAAATTGAATCCGCCACGGGTATATATGTGTCCCCCATCCTGAACCCTCCTCCCTCCTCCCTCCCCATACCATCCCTCTGGATCGTCCCAGTGCACTAGCCCCAAGCATCCAGTATCGTGACATTCATTAAGTTGCATGAGTTTTTCAATTCCACCTCTCAGTGGTATCGCATGATGGTGTTCTCCGTATAACTTAGTTCACTTAGTTGGTAATTCGTGGTTCTTCTTTTTGCTTTGATATTCACTATTGCATTCTTTTTGGCTGGGTAAGATTCTAGTTCTCCATCACTTTCTCTTCATATGTTCATCTCTCCAGGATATTTTGTGTTTCCATGTCTTGAGTATTATAAATATTGTGTTCTTGGTGATCGTAAGGATCCATGTGCCTTTCAAATTAAAATTTTTTCTGGATATATGGTGAGCAGTAATATTGCCTGATCTGTGAACTTCAGTTTTTACTTAAGGGATATCTTAACCAAAGGATATATGTAGCATCCTTTGTAGTGGCTCTATTATTTTTTTCCCATGGATAACATAGGCTTTCATTTTCTCCACACCTTCCAACATTCATTTGTTATATGGTTTTCCTCCATGGACGTTCTACGTCCTCTATGGCTTATTGACACTTTTTCATTCATATAGCCTCCTTGAGGAAATACTGGTCTTTCATCAAATGTGGTCTTTCAATCCAATACTGTCTTTTCAGTGCCATTTTCATCTTCTTTTTGAACTTCTCATTTTGTTTGTTTGCTGTCTTTTTGATTTTGCTTTTTGCTCTGTTTATACTTGATGCCACATAGGTTCTGAAACTGTTTGGCCCAGAAATAAACTCTCATATGTTCCATTAATTTTTTAGAGAGGAGACAAAGATATCCAGGGAATGGAAGAGACAGTCTCTTTCACATTTGCTGGTGAAACTGGATAGTTACTTGTAAAGAATTAAAGTGGGCCCTTAATTTCTACCATATACAAAAATCAACTGAAATTGAAGTCTTAAATATTTTGCTTTTGGTGTCAAATTCAACAGCAGCAAAAAGTCATTGCCAAGACCAATGTCAAGGAGTCTTCCCTTTCTGAGTTTTATTTCAGGTCTTAAGTTTAGGTCTTTAATCTGATTTTATTAATAGTTGGCTTTTATGTATGGTATAAGAAGGGTCCAGGTTTTTTTTTTTTTTCCATATTGCTATTGTTTTCCAAACACCAAGTGTTGAAGAGACTATCTCTTCACTACAGTATCCTCCTTTGTCATAAATTTAACAAACATCATGTCTGAGTTTCTTTTCTTTTCCACTGATCAATGGTCTGTTTTTATAACAATACCATACTGATTTATCAAATTTTTGTAGTTTAGTTGAAAATTAGGACAAGTGAGGGAGTTCCCTATTGGTCCAGTGGTTAAGACTTCATGCTTCTACTTCAGAGGGCATGGGTTTTATCCCCAGTCAGGGAACTGAGACCCCCCCACATGCTGCACAGTATGGACAAAAATAGTAAAATGAAAACATGTGATACTCCAGCTTTGTTTCTTTTGGCAAGATTGCTTTAGTTATGTAAGATCTTTTGTAGATTCATACATTTTTAGAATTTGTTTTCTGTTTTTTTGAAAATTGCCATTATAATTTTGATATAAATGGCTTTGACTCTATAGATATCTGGGGGTAGTATGAATAATTTATCAATAATTTCAATCCATGAGCATGGAACATTTTTCCATTATAGGTCTTTCTTTCATTAATGTTTTATAGTTCTTAGTATATAGATGATTTTTACCTCCTTTTCAAATTTATTCCTGTGTATTTGTTTTTGATGTAATTGAAGGTGGGATTGTTTCTGATTCTATTTCTGATAGTATGTTGTCCTTATGTAGAAAAACAACTGCTTTTTGTATATTTTGTATCCTGCAAATTTCATAAATTTGTTTAGTTCTAGCAAAATTGGGGGGTGGGGAAGTGTTCTTTAAAGGTTTCCAATATAATATGCCACTAAAATGAAGACAATTTTCATTCTCACTTTGCTTCTTGAATGCCTTTTACTTCTTTTCTTGCCTAACTGTTTGGAGCAGGACATCTTGTGCTATGTTAAATAAATGTTATAGAGTGGGCATCATTGTCTTGTTCTGATCCCAGAACAAAAGCTTTCAGCTTTTTCCCATAATACCATAATGAGTATTATGTTGATCATGGGTTTGTTATGTGGCCATTTTTATGTTGAGGTACATTTCCTTCTATATGGAATTGATTTACAGTTTTTATCATGAATAGGCATTGAATTTTTCCCAAAGCTTCTAAGGAGGAGTGAGTGAAGTCGCACAGTCGTGTCTGACTCTTTGTGACCCCATGGACTATAGCCTACCAGGCTACTCCATCCATGGGATTTTCCAGGCAAGAGTACTGGAGTGGGGTGCCATTTCCTTCTCCAGGGGATCTTCTCCCCAACCCAGGGATTGAACCTGGGTCTCCCACATTGCAGGCAGATGCTTTACCCTCTGAGCCACCAGGGAAGCTTCTAATGCACCTATTAATACACAAATGCAAATTTAAATATACAAGCAGGTCATGCAGCTCAATACCAGAAAAATAAATGACCCAGTCAAAAAATGGGCCAAAGCACTAAACAGACATTTCTCCAAAGACGACATACAGATGGCTAACAAACACATGAAAAGTTGCTCAATATCACTCATTATCAGAGAAATGCAAATCAAAACCACCATGAGATACCATCTCATACTGGTCAGAATGGCTGCAATCAAAAAGGGTCTACAAGCAATAAATGCTGGAGAGGGTGTGGAGAAAAGGGAACCCTCTTACACTGTTGGTGGGAATGCAAACTAGTACAGCCACTATGGAGAAGAGTGTGGAGATTCCTTAAAAAACTGCAACTAGAACTGCCATACGACGCAACGATCCCACTGCTGGGCATATACGCCGAGGAAACCAGAATTGAAAGAGACACACATACTCCAATATTCATCGTAGCACTGTATACAATAGCTAGGACATGGAAGCAACCTAGATGTCCATTGGCAGATGAATGGATAAGAAAGTTGTGGTACATATACACAATGGAATATTACTCAGGTATTAAAAAGAGCACATTTCACACCAATGGACAGATCATCAAAACAGAAAATTAATAAGGAAACACAAGTCTTAAATGATACTTTAGATGAGATGGAGCTCATTGATATCTTCAGGACATTCCATCCAAATGCAGAAGAATACACTTTCTTCTCAAGTGGACATGGAACATTCTCCAGGATACCCCATATCTTAGGTCACAAATCAAACCTCAGTAAATTTAAGAAGATTGAAATTGATTCAGGCATCTTCTCTGACCACAACACTATGAGACTAGATATCAAATACAAGGAAAAAAACCTAATAAACACAAACACATGGAGATGAAATGTTTCTAAATAACCAACAGGTTACTGAAGAAATCAAAAGGGAAATAAAAAAATTTCTAGAAACAAATTACAATGAAAACACAACAACTCAAAACCTGTGGGATGCAGCAAAAGCAGTTCTAAGAGGGAAGTTTATAGCAATACAATCCTATCTTAAGAAACAAGAAAAACATGGAATAGACAAACTAACATTACACCTAAAACAACTGGAAAAAGAAGAACAAAACACCCCAGAATTAATACAGGGAAAGAAATCATAAAGATCCGAGCAGAAATAAAGGAAAAAGCAATGAAAGAAAAGTAAAGGTTAATAAAACTAAAAGCTGGTTCTCTGAGAAGATAAACAAAATCGACAAGCCTTTAACCAGACTCATCAAGAAAAAGAAGAATCAAATCAACAAATTAGAAATGAAAAAGGAGAGGTTACAACAGACAATACAGAAAAACAAAGGATTATAAGAGACTATTATGAACAACTATATGGCAATAAAATAGACTGAAGAAATGGACAGATTCTTAGAAAAGTTCAATTTTCCAAGACTGAACCAGGAAGAAATAGAAATTATGAACAACCCAATTGCAAGCACTGAAATGGAAGCTGTGATCAAAAATCTCCCCAATAACAAAAGCCCAGGACCAGGTGGCTTCACAGGACAGTTCTATCAAACATTTAGAGAAGAGTTAATGCCTATCCTTCTAAAACTCTTTCAAAAAATTGCAGAGGAAGGAACACTTCCAAACTCATTCTACAAGGCCACCATCACCCTGATATCAAAACCAGAAAAAGATAACACACAAAAAAATCTACAGGCCAGTATCACTGATGAGCGTAGATGAAAAAATCCTTAACAAAATTTTAGCTAACAGAATTCTGCAACACACCAAAAAGCTCATACATCACGATCAAGTTGGGTTTATTCCAGGAATGCAAGGATTCTTCAATATATGCAAATCAATCAGTGTGATACACTATATTAACAAATTGAAAGATAAAACCATATGATCATCTCAACCTTTGACAAAATTTGACAAAAAAAAAAACCTTTGACAAAATTCAATACCAATTTATGATTAAAGCTCTTCAAAAAATGGGCATAGAAGGAACCTGCCTCAACATAGTAAAGGCCGTGTATGATAAGCCTACAGCAGTCATTATTCTTAATGGTGAAAAACTGAAAGCATTCCCCCTAAGATCAGGAACAAGACAATGGTGTCCACTTTCACCACTATTATTCAACATAGTTCTGGAAGTCCTAGCTACAGCAGTCAGAGAAGAAAAAGAAATAAAAGGAATCCAGATCAGAAAAGAAGTAAAGCTCTCACTGTTTGCAGATGACATGATACTGTACATAGAAAACCCTAAAGATAGTATCAGAAAATTACTAGAGGTAATCAGTGAATTTAGCAAAGTCTTGGGATACAAAATAAATACACAGAAATCACTTGCATTTCTATATACTAACAATGAAAAATCAGAAAGAGAAATTAAGGCATCAATTCCATTCACCATTGCAAGAGAAAGAAATATCTAGGAATAAGCTTACCTAAGGAGACAAAAGAACTGTACACAGAAAATTATGTGACACTGATGAAAGAAATCAAAGATGACATAAACAGATGGAGAGATACTCCATGTTCCTGGGTAGGAAGATCAATATTGTGAAAATGACTATACTACCAAATGCAATCTACAGATTCAATGTGATTCCTATCAAATTACCAGTGGCATTTTTCACAGAACTAGCACAAAAGAATTCACAATTCATATGGAAACACAAAAGACTCCAAATAGCCAAAGCAGTCCTGAGAAAGAATGGAGCTGGAGGAATCAACCTTCCTGACTTCAGATTATACTACAAAGCTACAGTCATCAAGACAGTATGGTACTGGCACAAAAACAGAAATATAGACCAATGGAACAAGATAGCCCAGAAATAAACCTATGCGCCTATGGGTACCTTATTTTTGACAAAGAAGGCAAGAATATACACTGGGGCAAAGACAGCCTCTTCAATAAATGGTGCTGGGAAAACTGGACAGCTCATGTAAAAGAATGAAATTAGGACACTTCCTAACACCATACACAAAGATAAACTCAAAATGGATTTAAGACCAAAATGTAAGACCAGAAACTATAAAATTTTTAGAGGCAGAACACTCAATGTCATAAATCAAAGCAAGATCCTCTATGACCCACCTCCTAGAGTAATGGAAGTAAAAACAAAAGTAAACAAGTGGGACCTGATTAAACTTAAAAGCTTTTGCTCAGAAAAGGAAAATTAGCAAGGTGAAAAGACAATCCTCAAAACTGGAGAAAATAATAGCAAATGAAACAACTGACAAAGGAATAATATCCAAAATATATAAGCAGCTCATACAACTCAATGCCAGAAAAACAAACAACCCAATCAAAAAGTGGGAAAGAGACTTAAACAGACATTTCTCCAGAGAAGACATACAGATGGATAACAATCACATGAAAAAATGCTCAACATCACTCATTATTAGAGAAATACAAATCAAGATTACAATGAGATATCACCTCACACCAGTTGGAATGGCCATCATCAAAAAGTCTACAAACAACAAATGCTGGAGAGGGTGTGGAGAAAAGGCAATGTTCTTCCATTGGTGGGAATGAAAATTGATACAGCCACTATGGAAGACGGTATGGAGATTCCTTAAAAAATAGAAATAAAACCACCATATGACCCAGCAATCCCACTCCTAGGCATATTCCCTGAGGAGACCAAAATTGAAAAAGATACATGTATCCCACTGATCCTTGCAGCACTATTTACAATAGCTAGAACATGGAAGCAATCAGTGTCCATTGACAGATGAATGATTCATATACACAATTGAATATTACTCAGCCATAAAAAGGAATGCATTTGAGTCAGTTCTGATGAGGTAGATGAACCTAGAACCTATTATACCGAGTGAAGTGAGTCAGAAAGAGAAAGATAAATGTCATATTCTAACACATATATATGGAATCTAGAAAAATGGTACTGAAGTATTTATTTACAGGGCAGCAATGGAGAAACAGACATAGAGAATAGACTTATGGACATGAGGGGAGGCGGAGGGGGAGATGTATGGAAAGAGTAACATGGAAACTTCCATTACCGTATGTAAAATAGATCGCCAACGGGAATTTGCTGTATGGCTCAGGAAACTCAAACAGGGTATCTGAATCAACCTATAGGGGTGGGATGGGGAGGGAGATGGGAGGGAGGTTCAAAAGGCAGGGGATATAAGTATACCTATGGCTGATTTCTGCTGAGGTTTGACAGAAAACAGCAAAATTCTGTAAAGCAATTATCCTTCAATAAAAAAAATTTAAAAAAACACATTTGAGTCAGTTCTAATGAGGTGGATGAAACTGGAGCCTATTATATGGAGTGAAGTCAGTCAGAAAGAAAAACACCAATATAGTAAATTGATGCATATATATAGAATTTAGAAAGATGGTAATGATGACCCTATATGTGAGACAGCAAAAGAGACACAGATATAAACAACAGACTTTTGGATTCTGTGGGAGAAGGAGAGGGTGGGATGATTTGAGAGAATAGGAATGAAAGATTTATATTACTGTATGTGAAATAGATGGCCAGCCCAAGTTTGATGCATGAAACAGAGCACCCAAAGCTGCTGTACTGGGACAACCACCCAGAGGGATGGGACGGGGAGGGAGGCGGGAGGGGGTTTCAGGACGGGGACACATGTACACCCATGGCTGATTCATGTCAGTGTGTGGCAAAAACCGCCACAGTATTATAAAGTAATTAGCCTCCAATTAAAATAATTTTAAAAAGATACAAATGCAAAAATTCTCAGCAAAAGTATAACGAAATTCAACAGCAAATTTAAAAGGTTATACACTATTATCAAGTGGAATCTACCCCCTGGCATGGAAGGTTGGCACAACCTTATTGTTATATATAACATATATAAGATATATATAAATTATATAATATATATATAAATCAATAAGGGTGATATGCAATGTTAAAATAATGAATAAATATTGATATATGATCTTTTCAGTAGATTCAGAAAAACTATTTGACAAAATTCAATGTCCTTTTTGACAAAATCTCTCAAACTGGGAACAGAAGGAGCATATCTCAATACAAGGCCATACAGTATAGACCCACAACTAACCTCGTATACCTAATGGTGAAAAACAAAGCTTTTCTTTAAAAATCGGGAATAAGCATATCCACATTCACTACTCTTATTAAAGATATTACTGTAGTCCTAACAAAAGCAATCTGACACAAAAATAAGAAATATAAAGGCCTCCAAAATGAAGAGGAAGAAGCGAAGCTTTCTCTATTTTCAGAAAACATGATCTTGTATAGGACTCTCCCCAAAATGGATGAGCTTGTATATGACTCCTCCACAAAACGGTAGAACTAATAAATTCAAGTTGCAGGGCACAGAATCAACATATAAAACTCGGTTTTAAATCTATACACTAACAACAAAATATCTGAAAGACATAAAGAAAATAATTCCATTTACAATTACATGAGAAAAATCCATACAAATAAATTTATCCAAGAGAGTTTTGAAAGACTTCTGTACCAAAAACTATAAGACATGAAGGAAAGAAATTGAAGACAACACAAATAAATGTTAAGATAATCTTTGCCCATTAATTAAAAGAATTAATATTGTTAAAATGGTCATGCTTCCCAAAGCAATATGCAAGTTCAGTGCTATCCCTATCAAAATGTCAGTAGCATTTATTACAGAAATAGAACAAAAAATTCTAAAATTTGCATGGAACTACAAAATAACTCAAACAGTGAAAGCAATCATGAGAAAGAAAAAACCCACAAAACTAAAGGCTGTGTGTTTTAAGATTTGAAATTCTACTATAAACTATGATAATAAAGACAGTTTAGTATTGGCATAATAACAAATGCAGAGCAAAGAAATAAACCTAAGCATATATGGTCAATTAATACATGACAAAGAAGCCAAGAACACACAATGAAGGAATACAATAATCTCTTTAATAAACATTGTTAGGAAAACTGGCAGCCACATGCAAAACAATGAAACTGGACCACTATCTAACACCATACACAAAAAATAAAATGGGTTAAAGACTTGAATGGAAGATGTAAAACCATAAAACTCATAGAAGAAAATGTGAATGTAGTAAGTTCCTTGACATAGATCTTGGAGATGATTTTTTGAATCTGACAAAAAAAGTGAAAGCAATAGAAGCAAATGGTAGGACATCAGTCTTAAAAGCTTATGTACAGAGGAGCCATCAAAAAATAAGAAGGCAATCTACTGAATGACAGAAGATATTTTTAAATCATATACAGATGAGGTAATATCCAAAATATTAAAATTCATACAGTTCATTAAGGAAAAAGCAAAAACAGCCAAAAAAAAAAAAAAAATACAAACAATCCTGCTAAAAACTGGACTGGCCAGAAAATATAAATACACATTTTTTTCCAAAGTAGATACCTATATAGATGGCCAACAGACACATGAAAGGATGCTCAACATCACTTA